>NC_056703.1:31361998-31406998 GCF_018831695.1 Puntigrus tetrazona | reverse complement strand
TTCTAAAAAAAATAAAATACAAATTATATATATATATATATATATATATATATATATATATATATAATTGTATTTTAATTTTTTTAGTCTTCGCTAAGCTTAAATGACTTTTAGAATTTCGATTTTTGTTTTTATTGTTGTTGTTTTTTTCACCAGTTTTCCACCTTTTTTACAATCAACACTATATTAAAGCTCTTTCTCTTTTTATTTTTTAATAAGCAGTTCTGTTTAAACCTCAGTAGAAACCACGATATTAATAGTAAATATAATAATAATAATAATAATAATAATAATAATAATAAGTAGTTTATAATAGTAGTTTATAATAATAGGTTTAGTTGTCAATGTATTGTTGTCATTTTCATTTATAATAAAATTATGCATTATTAAATTTTAATAACAAAAAATCTATATTATATTATATAACAGAAAACAAATAATCATATCATTTTAGCTTTAACAGATTCAGCAGTCAATTTTTAATATAAACTAAAGTACCGAAAGTGTGAAAATGCCATATTGATTTAAAAATTAACAACAATTATCGTTCTTATATTTAGCGCTGACATTTCCTTTATGAAATGCAAACCCAAGAACAGAATGTGATTGGCTGGTTTATCTGACATGTTGTCCTCATGTTTCCAGGTGAACAGCCCGATGCCGGTGAAGGCGGGTGCTGTGGAGCAGTACAAGCGTGCGTTCGCCCGTCAGAGAGCCCGGGACCTGGCGCAGCACGCAGACACGCTGCTGTGTAAAGACAAACAGATCGCAGCGCTGCAGCACGAGTGCAGACAGCTGGAGACGCAGCTGGGACCGGCCAAGGTATCTCGCAGCAGCTAGCCCTTATTACGAAGAGTGAAATACTCATATTCCCCAACAACAGGCAGACGTGCATGCAAGGTCAAAAAATATGCATTTATTTGTTTTTCCGAACCAACAAGTGGGCAGCAATATGCTAATGTTCAATTTTGACGTCAACATGAAACGGCTTGGGACTTTTTTTAAAAAAAAGACTCGTTTCAGATGATTCAGAGTCGCCTCTTTCTTTTTGAGAGACAATAAGTTTATACACGGTGCACTTTCATGTTTGCGTTCGATCAGATTCATGTCAAACTGTTTCTAGAGTCAGTAACAAATATGCTGGGCCAATTTTAATCAGATAAAAACATAAAAACTCAAATCAAGTGAGACTGATCATCTCTTGGTCAACTGAAACTATTTCTCAGTATCTGTGTTTATTCAGCTCGGCCCTTGTCGGTTGTTCCTATTTTTATTTTATTTTTGAAATTTTGTTATTTATTGGTATTTATTTTTTATTTTTCGTCATAATCTCATGTAGTGTTTTTTTATTATTATTTAAACTTAAAATACCTGACCAAATTTTTGATTGTAAAAATTACTAAATATTTATTGTTATATTTACTGAATATTTTTAGCATGACTTCTATGCACTTGCTCAAATATTATTAAACTGTTCAAATATTTCTAGACTAGTGCATTTTCATTACTGTGACTTCTGTTGCCACCTGCTGGAGATATCCTATACTGAACAACTCATTTGCCAAACCGTGGGGCTGTTTATGTGAACTGCTCCCAAAGCTGTGAATGTGGTTGAGATGATTGATGGCTCTCTCTCTCTGTCTCTGTCAGGGTCCTGTGGGAGTGGGTGAGTTTGAGCGTCTCCTGAAGGAGTCTCAGAAGGAGGTGTTACGTCTGCAGAGACAGCTGTCTGTCACCTCCACCAGAGACCAGAGCAGCTCCGCCACAGAAAACCCTTCAGAGAGCCAGGACCGAGACGCCAGGGTGAGAAAACATCAGCTCTCTGAGACAACACAGGAATGCTTATAAAGCGTAATATATTATTTATTCCGCATTGAGCAAAAAATATGAATACTTTTTTATTAGTAGTATTATTTAGATGCTATGTTGGAGTGGTTTTAATTTGCATATTTTGCATTTTTTTATTTTAAATTTCTGGTGTTTTTGAGATTTTTAAAATGCCCGTTTAGCTTCCATCCTACAAGAAACATTTCTATATAAATTAGTTAAATTTTATTACTTATTTATTTGTTATATTTTATTTCAGTGTTTATTGTATTTCAAAAAAAACCTTTTTATGGTCACATTTTAATTTGACATTTTCTTATTCAGCCTCTTTTAAAATTCTCGTTCATGAAAATGAGTTTGGTTTATTGCATTTTTAGTTTTAGTTAAAATGGATATCACGCTGTTTCCTTTCTTATTGAGTGACAAAAACGTCTGGCTATTTGTATCAGTATCTTAAAGTATCTGACTTATTTTAAAATATTAATTATTAAATATTCTTCATAGTTGATATTTTTCCCAAACAAAGGTTTTGTCAGCTGTATTTTAATTTATTTTATTGCATAATATTCTTTTACGCATGCACTTCTTGTTTGGAATTAAATGATTTTAATTTTTAAAGATAAAAATGTTCTTTTACAGCAGTTTATCATTTTAGTGGTCGGCCACCTCGTATAAAATCTAGGTCGTGGTTCTTGTGAAGCACTTGGAGACCAGTGTGGTGTAATCCTCTCAATCCAGCGGTGAACGGCTGTAATGCTGTTATTGCTCGGCCGTTTCTCTGTGCTCCGAAGTGTCATTGATATAAACGGATATCTAGAGGATTCTTTCACAGGAGTTTTTGACTCTGTGAGTCGGATTATGTTGTGTGTGTGTGTTTCTGTGGGGTTTTTCGGGGCTTATTTTATGTTTACACTCAAATGAATGTTGTTTCTGCTCTTATGTAATGGACTACACCATAATCTGTAATGCTAGCTAATGAGCAACTATACACTGAAACCTGCGTGCGCTTTCCCGTATACAGATGCTCAACTCTCTGTCAACCAATGACGGTGGAGCAACTGGAGCGGACACGTTTTAATTAGCTACATTTATAAACGTTCGTGACTGATGAAAATCCATCAAGATGTTTTTAACTTCACACGGCTGCTTTTGGCTAAAATATGGTCAGAACAGCCCTAAACGAATATGTAGCTGGATTTGACTTTTTCGTTGGATGACGGACTTTTGGCCAGAAGCGATGATTTAAAATGAATAAGTCCCACTGATGGATTGGTTTCCTGCAAACATACTTGTTGATTATTATTTCGTTCTGACGGCACCCATTCGCTACAGGTGCCGAGCAATCGATTAAATGCTACATTTCTCCAAATCTGATGAAGAAACAAACTTCTCTACGACTTTCACGGCCTGTGAGTGAGCAAATCTTCAGCAAAGTTTTGTTTCGAGGTGAACTATCACTTTAAGTCTTAATCAGGTTGATGGCATCGGTGTGTACGTTGTGTGTGCAACACATTTCTATCTGAATGCTTGAGGTCAGTTAGAGAGATGGCCGACCTCCCGACCGCTGGTCTACGTTGCGTTCACTTTACTGACCATTTGAAGTTTCAATCTCGGCCGTCCTCGCCGTCTCTGTAAAGCCCGGATGAGAATGGCGGTACAGGGTAATCTGGTCATTTGCGACACACACACACACACACACAGAAA
Organism: Puntigrus tetrazona; assembly: GCF_018831695.1. NCBI lineage: Eukaryota > Metazoa > Chordata > Actinopteri > Cypriniformes > Cyprinidae > Puntigrus > Puntigrus tetrazona. The sequence goes on along the minus strand of NC_056703.1, from coordinate 31,403,467 downwards.
GAAAAGGGCCATGTTGTGTGCGCTCTAATCCCCTTTGACAGCAGAATGGTACGGTCCCATAATCCTCTGGCTGTTGCCGTGGTAGCGTTGAGAGGGTTTCGGATGGTAGGTACGACTTCAGCCCAAAGCCAACCAAAGATTCCCGAAGCCGTCCCTAACGCGGACACTTTGCTTTCCGTCGGCTCACAGGACAGGGGTAGGTCACTTTTACCTGCTGTGTTCAGACTTTGAGCTGTTGCAGAGAAGAGAGCGTCCTGTAGCCTTGATAATTGCATGTATGCTGTAATGATGTAACATGCATGTGTTATATGAGAGTGTGTGTGTGTGTGTGTGTGCGCGCGCTCGTGCCGTCAGCGCAGGAGCGATTATAACACTCACCTGTCCTCATCGGCGGACGAGCGCTGGCGTCTGATTACGGCCCTTCCAGCTTGCACAGTTGTGTCTTTGCATGCACGAGGCATCATTGTGAAAGAAGAGGCACTTTTAGGCCTAGTTAGGATGATGCATAACAACGTTTGGTGTTTAACTACAAGCCGGACGTGACGGCTTGAATACGCAAACGTATTCCAGTAGCGAAATGCGTGAAGACAGTGCATGCATTTAATGCATGTGCTATAAAAGCAAACCAGCGGCAGGCAGGCCAATCCATTAAGGTGCTTTTTAAAGAAGTGATCTAGTTACCCGTTTCAGTAGTCCACGGGGATTACAGCAATGTGCTTATAGCGAACAGAGGCCGGCGTATGGGGTCGAACAGCCTTAACTCAAATAAAATAGGGCTTAAAGCGAAGGTTCGGTTTCGGATCAGTTTATTTGACTTTGAGTTATAAGTCTTAAAGGTGCAGCTGAATAGGATGATAAGCAAGCGTTAGCTTTAGCCTCCAGCAGGCCTGTGCACGAGGACTAGGCATAAGGCACTTTAACTCATGCATTCTGTCACTTGAGGGTTAGTTTCGCATTTAATTTAGAGCAAAGACAAATATTCAAGTAACTGTTTGTCCGGATCTCTCATAATCAGAACGGGGATTTTTGGCATGTTAGCTTTAAAGCTAATATGCTAATGTTTTACTAAAAGTTGACTAACTTTTTTTTTTTTTTTCCAGATATGCACATTTAAACTTCTAGGGCAATGGGGAAAGGTTAACATGTCGTTCAGCGCACGTTTTTGCCTGGAGACCTCTCTTTAATTCCACATATCAGTGACTTTTAACAGCAGATAGCATGCTGTGGTTAATGACTGGAACGTGAACGAGGGGCTACTTTAAAATTGCGCATAAATCTCAAAACAGTACTGCCGTTTGTAAGGTCATTGATTGCGTTAGGCGTCTTTTTGGGTTCATATGAACACAGGCAATGCACATAAACACAGACTGTTCGTGACATTAGTGCGATGTTCATGAGAATCGTTCATAAGCCAGCTATTTAAGGCAAGATGCTACAAGTAAGTCATTGGGGTTTTTTCGCAATAGTCAAATGCAAAGCTAGCGTTTCTTCTTTCAGACCAGTGAAACATCAAACACGATTCATTTGCATTAAAAGTGCACTACGTGTTGCACTTAATTGTCGTGCTTCTGTAGATTTCAGTTCCTTTACGTATTTTTAAAGGCAATGAATTTTTTTCCCACGTCAGCATTACTTACTTGCAGCAGCTTTATTACCATCTGTATAATATTCATGTACTTTCTTTTGTTTAGCATAAACAAAGATGGTTTTCTAACCTAACGATTGGTCACCACTGACTTGTGTGGTTTGGAAAAAAAAGACTGTGGAAGTCAGTGGAGTCCGTCAGCTGTTTATACGTTCTTCAAAAAGAGTTTGGAAGAACTCGAGCATCCGAAAATGATGGGAGAATGGTTTTTGGGGTGAACTGTCCCTTACAGATGTGCTTTTGAACCTCCACCCAGCTTTGCCCAGCTGTTAAATATTGCCTTTGCATGTGTCTGACAGTTTAATTAAAAGCGCACGCACAAATCTGTCATTATGAGGGTGTTTCAGGGACGCAGGAGTGTGAGCCTGGTCTGCTGGCTACATGCCACTCCTGCGCTTTTACTCCTTTCCTTTAAATGTCCGATCATTTCATCCATTATAAAGGTAAAGGGACAAAAAGGCAGCTGCTTCATCAAGTGGTTTAGAAGAAACGTGCAGCACTCGGTTCTTTATTTATCTTCATTGAACTAAAGTGAGCTGAATAATGATACGGTTCTGTTTTTTAGAGCTTGACGTACTTTAGGAATAGTGGTAACACTTCAGTGATTTATTAAAGCATTTTATTGCATTATATACCTTGTAAGTCCTCTTATGATGCATTGTATAATCTCATGAATAACTGTTACCACAGTTAATATAATACATTATATTATTTGCCTGTTAATTCTTAACACCTTTAGTGCATGAAACCTTCAAATGCAATTCAAGTGAATATATTTAATGCCTTTAAATCTTTAAATGCTACTAGAATATTATATCTTCTCGCAGATTTGCGAAATTTAGAAATATATTTAATGCATTGCTTAGCAACACATTGAATTAGACATCAAGCAGAAAGACTGAAATAGTCGGGGGTTTTTGACATCTTTTTTTTTTTTACAACTTAAAAGAACATTTTTTACCGCATGCTAAAAAAATAGTTGAGAAGACATAATTAGTCAGCCATTAATTCATCATGTGAACCATTTCAGTTCTTCAGATTTCAGCCGAATAGCTGATGAGGCTTTTTATGATGCTGATTGTGAGCTGTTCAGGCAGATTTATCATTTTCATTGATATGTTCACTTTTTTGCATGTTACTGATGCTTAGATTTCGTATTACAGAGCAACAACTCCTTCTTAAGCATTAGAAATCACTTCTGTCGCTTCTTAAAAGAATTTTTGTTATAAATTTGCAAAGATGTTAAAGAAAGTTTTTTTTGATTTGCCATAAAGGTGTATAGAGTGTTGAATGATGCGGGCAAACAAAGTCATTAACATATAAAAAAACGTGAAAAAATGAAATGAAGACATGACAAAGTTTCTGTCCGAGTCTTAGCCGGATTCTAACTCTTTGCTCAATTTTCAGTCCGAGAAAATGCAAACATGTTCCATATGCATCCACACGGTCACAGAATATTTATGTGAAAAAAAGCTAATTCTGCTTATTTCATTAAGCTTTTTGTAATGAAATGCTTATTTGAACAGGTTTCCCACTCCTTTGCAGATTCTGAGCAAAATAATGCATTGTGAATGCTTCTTTTTGTCATTAAAACTAAAAAAAGTGCCTTTTCTAATAAGCACGTTAATGTTAAAATAAAAAAAAAAAAAAAAGTATTTTATAATTTTATATATATATATATATATATATATATATATATATATATATATATATATATATATATATATATATATATTTATTTTATTTATTTATTTATTTTATATATATATATTTATTTATTTATTTATATTATATATATATATATATATATATATATATTTATATATATATATATATATATATATATATATTATATTTATTTATTTATTTATATTTTATATATATATATGAACTCAGCATGCATTTAAAACTTTAAGCCACCGACTTGATTTCAGTTGCTTATAGCACGTTAGGTGTGCTTCATGCTTGATTATTCCATAATTGCATCATTTTTGTTTTGGTGATCGTGACTGTGATTTCTACTTCCTCATGTCTTTGGGGCAGTAAGTGAGAGTGTGTGATGTTAATGAGAGTGAATGCTGACGAAGCTGCCGGACGGCTTGTTGCTGTTTGATCCTGTTACCGGGTCATGGCTTCAGCTGCAGTGGAATAGTTCCACTTAGAGCATAAGTAGGTATGGTCACTAAAATTAGCCGCTAAGGCATTTGACCCTTAACCCGCCGAGTAAAGACGAGCTGTGACCAAATGTCAACTTCTCCCATGACTGATGCTTTCAACTAAACTAGTTAAAAGGATTTTATGAATGCAGTGACGGTAAAGTGTAAATCTCTCAATAACTGCTAATCTGTAACATTTTATTACTTTTTTTCTCTCTAAATATGCAGTTATACTCAGAAATAGGCCATATTATGGAAGTAAAAAGGATTGCATTTCACCTTGACTTTAAGACCGTTATGTTTTTTGCACTGTATCTTCATGAAGGATTTGGCAAACGGTAGAAAATTGTTTTTATGTAAATATCGCTGAAATACTAGCAAATTTCATTAATTGCTGGTTAATTCCACACAATAATAAATAACTGACAATATGTTGAAGTTGAATTGAATTTTCTTGTAGAAATGTATGTTTTTTATATTTTTGTAAATATACATCACGGCGGTGTTTGTTTTATTGATTTATTATTTTTGCTGGTTTTAATGCAAATATGTCATTGAATCTGAAAAGGATGATTTTCATTTTTCTTTTATGAGAATTAGATGTTTTGAATTATAGAAGTGCATGTACACTTTTTGAAGCAAAATATTACTTTTCTTTTTGGGTGTAAATGTTAGCTTGTTGTAGCATATGCTTTATCATATTGTATAGTATGCATGACCCACTGCTGGTTTTATGCTTGGTTTAAGTGTTTTTTGGTTTTTTTGTTTTTTTTTTCAGGTTGCGTTTGAAACCCCGCCCACAGTAGTAGTAGATGAGGCCCCTGTTAAAGGGGAGGAGACTCCTGCAGAGGGGGAGGAGTCAGAAGCACAAGTGAAGCCTGAACAGGGCACAGGCTCCACCCACCAGGAAGAGCAGACCACAGAAGAGCGTCTTCAGTTGCTGGTAAGAGTCAGATGATGACAGGTGTGTGTGTGTGTGTGTGTGTGTGTGTGTGTGTGTGTGTGTGTGTGTGTGTGTGTGTGTGTGCGCGCGTGCACATTTAAAGTGGCACCAAACACTTTTAAATGCACATAATTTGCTAAATCATAATGTAAAAATATCTCAATTCATGTGTCAAATATATGAAAGAAATAGATTAGAAAAAATAAAAATGCACCATCATGAAAAAACCTGGAAATATCAGGAAATGTAAAAAAAAAAAAAGTCTTCAAAAATCCTTAAAAACTCTATGGATGTTGAATTTTTGTAGTTTTGTCCAAAAAAACTTTGTTTTATATTTTGTTTTTTTTTTTTTTTTTTGTCTTTTTACAGTGTTTGCTGTTTAATTAATAATATTTTTTTGTTTACTATATTATTATATTTATTATTTATTAGAAATGTATTAAATATGTTCATTATTGTTTTTTTTGTTGACAAATTATGTTTGACGAATGATGCCAAAAAAATGCCAAAACGGTTAATAATAATGAATATCAATATATTAGTTAATTAAAATTAAGATATTACATTTTTTTTAATTCATGTTGAAAATAGAGAACGTTTCTAGGGTTGTTCGGCTTGTTTTGAAACAAAAAATTAAAAAAAAGATCATTTTAGCCTTGCTTAGTAATTACGAATGAAAGCAAAAGTCACAAGGTCCTCTTTTCATTCATATATCGATGTTTCTGCAGGAAAGTGAGTTGGGCAAGAAGAGGAAAGAATGTGAAGTTCTTGAGCATGAGGTGCGGAAGAGACAGAAACGATGTCTCGATTTGGTGAGTGTTGTTCTCATATTATAATGCTTACAGTGCATGTCCCCTGCATGTCAGGCTGAAAAACACTGTGTGTGTGTGTGTGTGTGTGTGTGTGTGTTCACAGGAGAACCAGCTAGTGGATGAGCGAAGCAGAAATGAGCACTTAGTGGAGGAGGCAGAACTCCTCAGGAGAAAGGCTCAGCTGCTCGACCAGGTCAAATGCTCACAAATTATACAATTGAAGTCAATTAAAAATAACTTTCACACCTTCAGGCCGTCCAGTTTTCGGATGAGTTTGTTTCTTCATTCAGTGTCTCAGAAATGGATGCTCTGCAGTGAATGGGTGCCGTCAGAATCCAAACAGCTGATTGAAAACATCACTATGCTCCAGTCCATCAGCTAACATCTGTTTTTGCATCAGCTTCTCCAGATGTTAACTGATTACTGTGAGCTGTCTGGACTCTCATTCTGACGGCACCCATTCACTGCAGAGCAAGTGGTCAGTGCGTTTATGCTCCCTCTGGGTGCTAAAGGTCAGTGCGATCTGTGCTTCTGTAGTCGCAGGCTGAAAATGAGGAGCTAAAGGAACAGCTCTGTGTTTTGAACGCGCAGCATAGTTCAGTTCTGGAGGAGAACCAGCGACTCCGTGCAAAGCTGGAGAACCTAGAGCAGGTCCTAAAGGTAAAACACCCACGTTCGGTGCGTTTCTCGGCGCGTTCACTTTGCGCTCAGTGTGTAATCGACGTGCGTGTGTGTGTGTGTGTGTGTGTGTGTGTGTGTGTGTGACGGCAGCACATGCGAGAGGTCGCCGAGCGCAGGCAGCAGCTGGAACTGGAGCATGAGCAGGCACTTGCTATCCTCAAGTTCAAACAGGATGAAATCAAGCGACTCCAGCGGGTCAGTCTCACTTTATCATCACAGTACCTCTGTAGTTATATATCACGTTGGTGCCTCGTATTCCTGAATGCAAACCCCGACGATCTGTTGACACAGGTTGTAATCAAGGGTTATGTGATAAATCACATTTTTGCATATGTATAATGTTAATGTATTACGCGGGGTTAGACCAGAGTGTCAGTGACAATTTTGTGTACATTTTTATTAAAATTGTATAATATTTTATGTAAATAAGTTATTGTTTATATTGTTGGCTCTGTGCTTATATTTGGCACTTTGGATAAAAGCATTTGCTAAATAAATTTATCATTTCAGTTATTATTTATTTTATTTTTCGATTATTATTTTTCATTAGCTAAAATTTATTAGACCATTTTACTCATTATTAATAGTGCTTATTTCCCTTATTAATTAATTTATATATTATTACATGTCAAAGGTGAAATTTAAGTGTTTAAGTTGTCATTTTTTTAATTATTTATAGTTGGCTCTACATTTCTACATTTCTTATTTGTAGCGTCGAATATAAGCTTCTGCTGAATTAATACATGTAAAAGTATAATTTGAATGAATATTAATTTATTAAACTTTTATTATTTATTAAAAATTATAATTTTATTTTTGAAATTATATTTATATTTATTGTTGGCCTTATGATAATAGTTAAAAGCGTCTGCTACCTGAATAAATGTACATTTATAATTAAAAGTATTATACGTTTTTATTACATTCTTATTACATGTTATTTACTGATATTCTATTTATTAAATATTTTAGTTATTATTTGTTGTAGGCTTTGTGACTATTTTATAACGTTTGTCCCTGTTGATAAAAGCATCTTCTAAATGCCAAAATAATTGATTCTCTTCCTCTGAACATTATAAGAATAGATGCATGTAAAATGTATAAATTATATATTTATAATTATATATTATTTGTCAGCAATGCAATGTTTTGTCAGCTCTACACATGATGAATCAGATATTTCTGTTTGTGCTCTGCCTCCCCAGGCTCAGTTATTTGCTAAAAGAGAACATGAAGGGGTCGTGCAGATGCTGGAGGTGAGTTTCACGTCTCCTTGTTCCTGTCGTGACAATTTAAATGACGTTAACCAAAGAGCTGCGATGAGTGATTGATAGAAAATGTCTGTTTGTGATGCTTGGGGTTTAACCGAGTCGTGTCTTTCTCAGGATCTGGTGCAGCTCGTATTGCACAGAGAGCTGGTAGAGTACAGCGTGTGCACTTCCTGTTTGATGTGTTGCATTTCCTGTTTCTCTCTCTATCTAAATTGCATCGCTGATGATCGTATTTGCAACCTGCAGAGGGCTCTGTCTACCCACTAGTCCAATTTTTTAGATGTTTTACATGCAGTATCGCCAAAAACATCTATTTAAATTTTAATACAATTACATAAATGCAATATATGCACCGAATTAAAATGCAGTATTAAATATTACTTCAAGGTGTGAAGGAACATTAATAGCGGTGGTCAAAACAGGAATTTACTTTATTTTATCCAAAGTAACTCATATTGCATGTGACCTTTACACTATGTCAGTGTCAGATGTCTTGCTTGACTGACCTTGCGTTGGATCTAGAAACATACAGTATGCAGAATTTCACTCAAAACTGGGAAATAACTTGAGGTTTTCGATACGTTCAACAGTGATGCAGTTCAACAGGTCCTGGACTGCAGCATTAATCATCTAATCTAATATCTGCTCTGACTGCTTTTGAAATGTTTCCTCTCTCTCTTTCTGTCCTATACTTTGTGTTTTGTGGCCGCTAACCAGAATACACTGGACTGCATGCAGGTATCAGACCCGCTCAAAACATGCTTTTATTTATTTCTTGCTGTAGTTTCTAGAGCTTGTGTGTGTGTGGTTTGTGCAAGCCGTTTTAGGTTTTTAAGTTTTAGCAGTGCAGCAGGGACAGCAGAAACAATCCTGTTTTATTAGTTGCTGCTGACCGGCTTTTTGTGTTCAAGTAAGCGAATGCGTTTATTTTCTATATAAAGTTTTGAAGTTAAATGTGACACACAGACTTTTGAGGTGAGAGTTATACAGGAAGCTCTTTATTTTTAGAGCATGAACAAGTGACAGTCGGCCAGTTAATGTGTGTGTGTGTGTGTGTGTGTGTGTGTGTGTGTGTGTGTGTGTGTGTGTGTGTGTGTGTGTGTGTGTGTGAGCGAGCGAGCCTTGTGCTCTCAGTGTGCCAGGAAACTGAACCACAGAGCCGGAAGTGAAACTAGCTCACCGTACTCTCACAAACACTTGAGTTTTTATTACTTTTACTACATTCGTGTTTTATATTCAGCAAAATGGCTTATTTTTATTTATTTTTTACAAAGAATGTGCATGTTTCGTATGATTACAGCTGGTTATTATGGTTATTCTGGTTACACTCTACATGTTTATGATTTTCTGGGTTGTAAGGTTCATCAACATAAATATTAACATATCCAAGAACCATAAAAATGAATGACTGTTGTTTCAAATAGCTATATATTTTGAGCAGGAATGTGCTGTTACTGATTAGACTTAAGGTTTTATTTATACGGAAAAATAATTTTGTATATCATTAATATACATATGCAGATACACACACACACACACACACACACACACACACACACACACACATATATATATATATATATATATATATATATATATTGTATATATATATATTGTCTAAAAAAACCTACACACTAGGTGTTTATGATTTTATGAGTTTTAACTTTCAATAACACAAATATTAACATATTAAATTATTCCAAAATAAAGTTTGTGGTTAATGATTTGAACACACTATGAACTACAAAACTTAAACAATAAACTTAAGACTTTTTGGATGATACCAGTAAACGTAGCAGTGAGTGTATGTACATATATATATATATATATATATATATATATATATATATATATATTTTATATATATATTATATATATTTTTTTTTTTTTTTTTTTTTTTTTTTTTTTTTTTTTCTGCAACTCCATGAGATGTGATTTCTTTAACGATTTGTTGAAACTTATTAACTTTTTTTTTCCATTGAGATTAATATCCTGAAGTTCACAAAAATTATTCCTAGCTCAAATATTAGTAGGCTAGGATAGGACAGGAGTAGGATATTTTTGTTTAAACGATTAGTCTATAATTCGACACGAGACTTGCCCAAGACTTGTAGATGTCATCTTCATTGCATAATATAATCCCGTGCTCTGATTGGCTAATCCCACATGTGCAGTGCGCCATTCATTGCTTTGGCTGACTAATAGCATTTGCATTTCTTCATCAGACAAGCCCTTAAATGAACGCCCCTCGTGAATATTAAGTAACATTTGCATATGAATGCCGACCCTGTGTGCAGGCAAAAGTTCGGGAGCTGGAGGAGAAATGCCGCAGTCAGAGCGAGCAGTTTGGGATGCTGTCACAGGAACTGGACAAATTCAGAGTTCAGGCCTCAAAGATTGACCTGTCGGGCCCCGGCCTGCTGTCCAGCCCCAGCCTGACCCAGCTGACCAATGGGGTCGTCCTGTCTGGTGAGACCGGTACGCTAAAAAACAGAACGCTACGCGGTTTTTGCATCGAATCGATGTTTGCAGTGTTGCCGAATGATTTTGCAGCTGAGGCAATTAATTGAACAGCTGTAACCGTTTTGCTGCTTCGAGCGTTCGTTCTGGAATAACGGAGTTCCTGCCTGAACAAAAGCGGCGGTTTTTCTTGTTGTTTGGCAGTGGTTTGTTGTGATTGTTTACAGATTTCGGTCATGTGCGTTGGTCCACTGATGTGAGAGAGTACGGTAGCCTAAAGCCTAGTGAGCTACACAGACATCCTAAATCAAATACAGCTAGTCATGTGAACGATTCGAAACACTTTATGAGACTCGTATGGTACAGTAATAAAAATATATGACCAAATCAAATTAATGGTAACACTTCTATGAAGCCTGTATTTAATATGCATTGTAAGGGTATTCTTAAGGCATTATAATGAATGCATAATGCATTATAAAATGAGTAATCATAAAAACTATTATAATACATTATACTTTTTACCTATTTGTGATAACTATAACTTTTAAGAGCATAACACCAAATGAACACCACGTTACTTCTACTTTATTTATAATGGACTATATCTTATCTTAACATCGTTTATTTTAAGATCTGCACAGTATCTTACAACATCTTGTTAGTGGTTAGGTGTTTCCTGTGAGGCTAACATCGAGGCTAGCTAATGCTTTCAACTGAAAAAACAAATGCAATGGTTATTATATAAAGCTAAGAGTATTAGTAGACTTCGGTAGGGCGGGTAGAATGATCTTATAGCATCTTTTAGTATCTTTTCAAATAAAGTTAGTACTAATACTCTGAAAGCTAGTTGACAAGGCTGTCTAAAGGGTGCTATCGAAATGAACCGATATTAAAAATGTTCAGAGCAAACGTGTCATACACATACATCTGATATATTGTATTATTATTATTACTTATAATTGCTTATGATTTGTCTGCTTTAAGTCAAGCAACATCAGTAAAAAGGTATGATACGAGACTCTAAGTAGATAAATGTTTGTGTTTTAAACTCTTTAAAAGCTATAGCCACCAATAGATAACTGTTATAACACATTAAAACAGTTCTTATGAATATTCATGAGATGATACAACACATTATAAAGTTATTGATAATGCACAATACACAATATAGTAAAGAGTTCAAGAACATTACAAAATTTATAATTCTTTCTATTCATCAAAGAGCACTGAAAAATAAACGTTTGCACAAAAATATTGGGCTGCACGTCTGTTACGAAGATTATGTAGTAAATGAACTGGTTATTTTGTGTAATATGTAACCGTTAAAATCCTGGCCCCAAACTTGAACGGTTGTGAATCCTTAGTGAGTGTAGATAACTCGAGACACAGAATTAGGCCAAAACAAGCTGCGTTTTAAGTACCGCCGCTTATCTTTTGCGCCATCTCTTGTGTCAGGTCACACCTATGATGCTTCATCATGTCTACGTCGGCGGCTCACTAGGTTTTGGAGCACAGCCTAAGAATGAGTGTCTGAGATGCATAAGTGGATTGCGTCTGCATTATCCCCTCTTTTTCCAGGCACAAACGCCTCATGGGAAGACATCGCGTTCTGGAGTTTGGAGGGTAATGAAGCCCTCTGTGACGCCTCTGAGCCTGGTACTATTGAATTCAGTGTCTGCCTGCATGAATAACGCATGGAGTGTGACCGCAGTGACGGTCACATCCATGAAGAGGTTATTACGTGCAGTCCTGAGCTAGAGCTGGGTGATATGGAGTCGATCATAACGCCCACCCCTAACCCGAACCACGACATAAAGCTCTTTGTTTTGTTGTCAGTGTGTTGATGTTGGCGACGCTCGCGGATCTCGCCTTGTTAACGTAGGTTTGGTTTTGTGTTTTGTCATATGTAAATAATTTGGTTTTTGTCATGTCACCACTTGCAATTGGTAGCACACTGCATGACTCTCAGCTTTGTGAGGATATGATTGGCTGCTTCATTCTGATGGACCAATCAGAATTCACCACGGTGACCTGCGCTTAACGACAGCTGCTACTTGACTATGTTCACAATGGTGTACAAGTATATTCATTATTGCATTACTATTTTTGCAGTAATGCTTATTTATACATAATAAAATATCTATTTGATTTATTCCTTTGATAAAAGCTAAATTCTAAACATTATGAATCTTATAGATCACTTTAATGCATCCTTATGAATATGTAAAATAATTGCTGTCTCTTTGACTGTATATTCATTATACAATCCCAAAAAAGGTGTCACTGTTTCCACACAAATATTAAGCTTTAATAAGAATAATTGAGTAACTAATGGTTGCTAAAAATGCACCTTTACTTGTCGCATGAATTGATTTTACAGTGTTACTGTTTTTCTGTATTGTTATAATGAACACAAATTCTAATCAAAAAGAGCAATTTATCACACAGTCCAATTCACTAACAGTAATATCAGCTTTTGAGCTTTTTTATGTTTTTGCATTAAATCGTATTAGAATGTATAGTAACTCTGAATATTTCTATGATAATTAATCATTTCTTATTACTTAGTAACGTAAACATACTGCATCGCTGTGTGTTTCAAGGACTACTTTTACTAATTAAACTGAATGCGGTATGTAACGCCGTTTGCCGTAATCACTCCATTCTGAACATAGTCCTGATCTTTCTGGATGCATTATAATGTTTAACACACAAATAACAGCATGTTTAAATGTTAACGTGCACTTGTTAGTTTCTGCTGTGCATTTTTGTGTCTAATTAATCCTCTGTAATATAATGAATACTATTAAAACTGAAAATGCTCAAGGAGAATGGCATTTTTTTTATCAGGCAAATAATGCATGAATGTGAGCAGAGGGAGGAGATGAAGGTCAGAGAGTGCTTTGATTTCTACTATAGTGACAGGGGTCGTGACCCTTATGCCAGCAGATGGCTTTCACTTAATCAGCCTTGATTCTAACCTGTAGGTCATAGGGGTCGACTATACACATGAACACATACATGTAAACCAGAGCTCAAAGCATTATCCCACATCTGCACACACACACACACACACACACACACACACACACACAGGCATGTTTAGCTCACCGTCTCATTGAGGACATACTAGGGATGCACCGATGCAAAATATACCAGCCGATAACGATAGCCGATTATTCAGAATGCTATCTGTTGATACCGATAGTTTAGTTTTCTTTAAGACAAAATGATCTCCCAGTTAGTTCTATAAATTTGGTGCGTTGTATTAGAGGTTAAAACTTCACACCAAGTTGTTATTTTCAGTTCTGTTTTTAGCTAACTTTACTGCGGTAAACGCAGTGTTAAGTATCTATTTTATGAGACATGGTACAGTTCAGTAAGTGGTACTTTATCTTTGATCAACTTCTGATGTTCATGAATGTATGTTGAAATTTGTGATAAAATGGAAATTATTCGAGAGCTGAGACTTTGTATCTTATCAAAAAGCATTATCGGTTGGGAGGCATATTTCAAGTAATATTTGGGTTGAACGACGGGTGGCTCAAATAGAAACTTAATGCATTTTTAACGGTTTTGAAGTTGCTTTCCGATAGCTGAACGTTCTGATATCTGAATCAGCCGATACCGATTATCGGTATATCAGTGCATCCTTAGGACACGCCCCAAATCTCAATATCATATTAAATGTATAAACGGCGTTATTTTAAGTTGTACTTCTCTTGAATCATTGCCTGTTAGATGTGGCTGCGGTTTTGCGGACGGGCTCCACTCCACACGCAGCTGAACTGTCTCGACCCGAACGCTCACCGACCGTCAAACACCGAGAGCTGCCTGCCATCAGTGTGAAGTCCGGCTCCACGTCCAGCCCTACGCCCCCCAGATCTGAGACCACTCACCTCTCACCCAAATCTGCTGGATCTCACCCGGCCAGCCCCCGAAAGGCCAGCCCTACACATGAGGTGAGAGGAGCCACCAGCGTTCACGCGGATGCGATTTAGCAGACGCAAAAACAGACCGTGTTTGTAATTTAAAGTGCCAGGTTCTGCATTGAAATAAATGTTAACAGAAATAAAATAAAAACATATTTTTTTAGTTTAGTTTATTTTAGAAATTGAGTTGCTCTAAAACATTAATGCAATGTTAAACAAAATGACTTTAAAACTCAATTAAAAAGGTAATTAAATAAAATATACAAGAAAGTTTTCTAGTGCAGCAAACGTTTTGAAAAATCTTTTTAAAAAGTAATGAGTAAAAGCTAAATAGACTTATAAAAATAACTATTAGTAGAGATATATTTATAAATAAATAGACATAATAAAAAAGACAAAAGCAGAAAAAAATGTAAATATTTAAACCAAAAATTACTAAATAAAATTGCACAAACTTTAAAATGTAAATAAGTTTTAAAAATCTGAAAATAAAAATGTAAAAGCTTTAAATAATAAGTACTATACTAGTAAAAATATATAAATAATATATATTTAATGAAAATTAATAAAAAAACAGTAAATATTATAATAGTATATAATATGAACAGGTTTTATTATATTAATTAAATTAAATAAAATACAGTGTGTGTATATGGACTTTAATGTTTTTAAAGACTAAGTTACAAACATAGACAGATGCAGATCTGATTGTTTTGCTGCACTGTTTGACGTGGAATCATCTAGAATGCTGGTGATTTTTTTTTTGTGGTTCTGTCTGAGTTAGATTTTATGAATGAGTTTACGTTGAAGTGTTTGAGCTTTAGCTGAGAAGTTTAGGAACTGTTCCTGGGTCAGAGTGCAGGCACTCTCGGCGCGTGTGCAGCTGTCTAAAGCTGATATTCAGTGAGATAATCCTGAGCAGTGCTGCTGGATTATGAAGGTTGTAGTAGTTGTAAGTGATTATCCATAAAAGGTTTTACCCTTGAGCTATAAATACTGCCTGCATGCCTCCATTTACTTCTTACTCCCAGCAGCACTATATTTAGATGATTTCAGCAGCTGACTCTGGAAGTTTATTAAACCACAGACCTATTAGTGTTGTTATATGAAGCAAAATGTATATGCTGCGAAATGTAAGATAAATAAGTTTAATGTTTTTGCTCTTTTTTGCTCATGGTTTTTAAGATGAGGGCATCATGCAATCTGCCCATGTATATTGCATGATGCTCATTGGTTTTACTATCCTGTGTGTTCAGTATTCTGAGTGTGTGTTGTGTTGTGTATTTCAGGTGGACACTGCTAGTGAAGTTGAGGAGCTGGATATTGATGTTTCTCCAACGCCGTATTTGGTCAGTAAAGGAGCAGCGAAACTCCAGGTCTTCATCGCGCGGTACAGGTAAACAGCATTAAAATTCATGATTTCATTGGTTTCTGCTTACGAGCTTCCAAACCTGGTCTAAGCTGCCGTGATCTCAACAGTGTCGTGGAGAAAATCAACCTACTTGATTTATACAGTTGTCTCTGCTTGTTTTATTGTTTAAATGCAGTTACAATCCCTATGATGGTCCTAATGATAACCCAGAGGTCGAGTTGCCCCTCACAGCAGGAGAGTACATTTACGTCTATGGAGACATGGATGATGATGGCTTTTATGAGGGTGAGTTTATTTATTACCATTATGATCATCATAGTGAAAAACATTGAATAGACATTCTAGCTTGTAGCTTTCTTTTGTGAACCTGGCCTTGTTTTATTGCTATCAATATTTACATTTTTTACATTGTTAAAATAATTGATTTTTAAGTAGTACTAAAGTGTTTTTTATAATAAATGCTGAACATTTTTTATAAAATTGGTTATCATAAATTTACTTTAAGTATTTTTGCTTGCCTTTTACATTTTTAAATCTTCGATTTTAGTAATGAATAGTATCACAAAGTTTCATAAATGTTAAAGTTTTAGTTTTATAAATTCCAAATGTTTATCCATGTTTATTTATATATAAACATATAACACATAATTGTGTGTGTGTGTGTAATTCTCATCACGCTTTTGCCCAGAAAATTTAAAAATCTAATTCAATTCTTAATTCTAAACTTCTAAAATCTAGTTTACATTTCCTTCAGCAGCACTTCCTCTAACTACTTCTTTCTGTCACCCTCTGCAGGCGAGCTGATGGACGGCAGAAGAGGCCTCGTTCCCTCCAACTTTGTGGAGCGAGTGTCGGACGATGACTTCATGAGCTCACACCCTCACCAGGCCGGCGATATGTCCCATAATTCCTTCCAGGAGAGCAGCTTCCACAGCGGTAGTGAGCGGCTGCACCAACACCACTTACGCTTCGCCCACAGCGCCTCCGAGAGGACAGAGACCTCCACGACAGCCTCGGCTCCTCCTGACAATGCCAAAGCGAACCCCGCTAACCCTGCCCTGGCCGTCCCGCTCACCAACGGCTTAGACTTGGATCTAGAGGAGGTTGGGGTGGACACTGTGCCTTACCCCCGCAAGCTAGCACTAATCAAGCAGTTAGCCAAGAGTGTCATCATCGGCTGGGAGTCTCCGCTTGTCCCGGCCGGCTGGGGTTCTGTGTTTAGCTATAACGTCTACGTGGACCACGAGTTGCGACTCAATGTGCCATTTGGTACCCAAACGAAAGCCGTCCTGGAGAGGCTGGATTTGGCGCAGAAGGCGTATCGGATTGCGGTGCAGTGCCTGACGGAGCGAGGCAACTCGGATCAGCTGCGTTGCAGTGTGCTAGTCGGACGGGACGTGAGCGTAGCGCCGACTCACCTGCGCGTTGAACGCATAACGGCTACCTCAGCCAGCCTAACCTGGCTGCCTAGCAACAGTAACTATGTGCACATTGTGTCTTTGAACGACGAGGAGTGTGAGCTGGTAAAGGCGGGATGCTATTCACTGTGCCTCAGCAACCTCACACCTAACATGCAATATAACGTTAAAGTGGAGGCCAGGCCGCACCGCACAGCCTGGGAACTACCGCCGGAGTGCCGAGAACGCAAAACCACAGTGACCTCGTTCACAACCCTGACTGCAGGTAAGATGTAGAGATTCACTTTGTATTTAGAGCAGCGTTGGGGGTAACGTGTTAAGAGGAATGTGAGTTTTTTTAAGCAACAAGTTACACATTACTTTTTAATTTAGAAGAAAATGTATATTTTGGTTTTGGGAGTCACTGATTTTTAATAATCTGCATTTATTTTGGTCTGATTGGTTCTTTTTTATTTCATCATAAAAAAAGCAGCCTTGTGAAAAAGAATGAATTTGCCGTTTCATTCAGACCAATGCGAAAAGACCAACAAGTAGGCGGGACATATGCAAATATTTTGTGTCAACATGAAACTGTTTGTGAACTTGTTTCAATGTTTCGGAGACAATCACTTTATACATAATGCATTTTCAGATGTAAAAACAGTTTTAAAAGGATGTTTTCATTCAATTAGAGCTCTGTTGCACACTGCATGAAAACTCATTTTCAAAAGACCCTAATAGGGGCACTTTAAAGCAAAAAAGAAAGCCCTGCACAGATTTAAAAAGTAACTAAAAGGTAACATAACACATTACTTTTTCATAAAAAGTTACTAAGTAACATAATTACAGTTTTAGGGAGCAAAACAATATTGTAATGCATGACTTTTAAAGGTAACTTACCCCAACACTGATTAAAAGTGCTTTTTAATCTAATGTTAGCTTTAACATCCTTTGGTCTGACCTTTACCCTTGTCCACCAGGTCCTCCTGATGCTCCTCTGGATGTACAGTTGGAGCAGGGCCCATCTCCAGGAATAGCTCAGATAAGCTGGCTGCCTGTTACTATAGATGCCGCTGGGACGTCCAATGGTGTACGAGTCACTGGCTACACCATCTATGCTGACAAGAAGAAGGTGAACCAAAGTCTATTTTGTACTGTAATTTCTACAAGAGCTGCAAGATTAATCAAAATTAAACTGCAATCGCAATTATGCAAAATCAGACTGCTTGGTTCTGTGATCAGTAGTAAATACTGCTCCTTCCGAAGGTCATAAGGCTGAAAGACTGAAAATTCAAATATGTCCTACAAACATAAGGTGAAGTTCCAGGAAATTCCTTTAGTTGACCCGAATAAACAGAATATTGAACTGCTATCATTGATTCAACGTGACACAACTATGACATGTGATTTAAGTTAAGTGGTTTAAGTTAACAATAACCAATAAATAATTTTTTACAATGTGATGCTAATCAACTTAGCCTTTAACGCTGCATAGGATACTATTGAATAATAAGCTCCATGCCTTATTCTGTGTAAGAACCCACACCAGGGCTGGGATAATACATAGATGCATTGTGAATCGAGAAATTACTCTGCATTCATTCTGAGATTTTCCATGCATTGCGAGTCATCTAGAATTGATTTCTTTCTTAGTTTTAAACATCAGATGGCGCTGCATGATTTGGAAACAGCTGTACTCTGCTTGTTTCTAAATCCTGAAACACACCTGAATCTAAAATAATCAGTCATAAAATTCAAAAAGGCTAAAGAGAATTACAATGGTGTCCACGATCTTTGCATTAAGCATGCTGAGCTGAGATAAAATTACACGGCTCAGCAGAACTCACAAATGCTTTTCAGCCCTCTTATTCATTAGCATTAGAGTGTCATCTGTTGTTAAAATATAGGCTCGTATCGCGATGCATTGTGAAAATCTTTGAATCTGTCTTTGAATCTGATTTTGATTAATAATGCAGCCTTAATTTCTACAGTTGCATGTAAAACTCTCTCACCTCTGTCTTCAGGTATTAGAGGTGTCGTCACCCACAGCAGGCAGTGCTTTGATTGGTCCATCTCAGATCCAAACATTACAGGCGGCCCATGAGCTCACCGTGCGGACCATGTCAGCTTATGGTGAGTCGGTGGACTCATTGCCGGTGAATGTGCCCGCCAAATTGCCTGCCATCATGTCCGGTGCCTCATTGCCTCAATGCCAGTCTGTGCCAGCCACCGCCAGTGTCCTCACGGCCAGTGCCAACCCAGATCCTGCTGTCTGTGCCACATCTCTCTCTGCTGCCAAAATGCCCATTCTGCCACACTCTGCTACACTGGACGAACACGCCACTGGTCCTGTTCGGGGAGTCTATGTCAATACACCAAATGCAACCACTCGTGAGGCATCTCCTGCTTCCTATGTAGAAGCCTGGGCAAACCCAACATCAGCTCCATCCATGCCAGCACAGCAGGCACTTTCGCTATGTGCCTCACATACTAATTCAGCGGTAAGTTTAAACTATATGCAAAGAATATGCAAAAATAAAAATGGTTCCATCGTTTTCCCGCTTGTGCCAGTTTCTTTAATCTGTGTAATGCTAAATGAAGTTTTTAGCAGTACGTCTGAGACAATTATTGTGGATTTATGCCATCAAAATCCATAAGTGATAAAGAACACCATAAAAGTATTGTAAGTATTCTGTATGACTAGATAGCAAAAAGTAGTGACGCATAATGGACAAACCATTATTCACTGAAAACTGCCCTCTGCTTCGAATGCTGGGGCATCCCATTTTTACACAAAATTCTCACACAGTATTACTGTATATCTTCACAAAACATGTAATACAACCTTCCCATTTGAAGTTATTTTTTAGAAAACCCTTTTCACTAGAATTTAGATCTTTAAATTTTGGCCTAAGACCAGTAAGCTTTTGCTATAACCTTTATTCACTGCTTAACTCTGTCTGCATTCTTAATATAGCATAGTTTTTTTTCTTGAGTAGGTTCAAATACATTGTCGTTATTCAGAGATCTGGGATGCATAGGTTATGGTTATTATTGAAAAATTGGTTGAAAATAAGTATAATATCTGAGAAGTAGTATGTGTAATCTAATAAGACATCTCCATCAACAGGTGAGTGTATCTACACCCATGGTTACACCTGTACACTCGATCGTGCCTGTTTCTGTTGCTACACCAACATCCATGGCCGTACCTATTCCCTTGACCACACCGGGACCCATGCCAACATCAGTGTCCATGGTGGTGCCATGTCCTGTAGTCGTGCCGGCACCAACCACCATGCCTGTGTCCATGTCTGCGCCTATATCTGCACCTACACCTGCACCTATTGTTGTACCTGCATCAGTGTCAGCACAGTCCAGTGTGGCTCCCGCTGTGCAGAACCCAAGCAGAGAGACAGACAGCCCAGGAGGCCTGCGACCTGTTGCCTCCCTCTCTGATTTCTTGGAGGACCCACGTGCCAAACTTCACACTCCACCACCACCCAGTACCACCTGCCCCAAAGTCAACATCCCAGGAAAGGACCCTCTTGATATCCCAGATACGCACCCACTGAGACCTCCCAATCCATCACCCTTTGAGTCAGAGCCTGAGGAGGACAGGGAAAACACCAGGCTTGTGTCCATTGAGGAGTTTCTGCGGCCTGTCCCTCAACCTCGAATAAAGGTCAGTTTCCAAAACAGACCATGTGTGTCCCTGTGCAATAGTTAGCACTTTGGACTGCACTTATTTTGAGTATCTTACCATTGTCCACAGAGCTAATCTCCCTTCCTTTTATAAACAAATGTATTTTTTTACATGTGTTGTTCAGGGGCAGGGGTGCCCAGTTGCTAGAGGGTAACTGTTTTACAAAGTTTAGCCCCAGCCCTAGTTAGATATACTTGAACCAGCTAATCAAGGTGTTTGGAATTGCTAGAAACTTCTATACAGGAAGCAGGGAGCAGGATTGGACTCCCCTGTCCTAGTGTCTCAGAAAACTGTGTTGAAGTTGTTGTTTTTGTGGTACGCTATCAGGTCTATGCTGGTGGTCTTATGGATCCTCCCCCAGATTACCATGGGGAGAGCAGTCGGTCTGATCTGTCTGATATACTGGAAGAAGAGGAGGAAGATCTGTACTCTGAACCTACCAATGACATCTGCAGAGGTTACAGTACAGCTCCTATGGGCAGGGTATGTACATGCACATGAATGTTGTAATGTTTCTCAGTGAACCTTTGGACAAAAAGTCCTACTGCGGTGTGTCAAGACTTTTTGCACCAGGTAATCATGCTCTTAGTGAAATGTCAGTTTCAATATCCTGCTTAATATAATGATGCACAAAACATCTAGCAGGTTCTGATTGGCTAAAATTGTCCTAATAAGTGGAAAGTTGTTGGGACTCAGCATTAGCCATGCTTGTCATTTATGTTTTTCTGTTCTTATATTTCCTCTGTTGCATTTTAATTTTCTTCTTTCTTTTCCTTGTTTTGTTCCATTTTTACACCAATCAAATCTTTGCCTCCTCGGTATGTTCTCAATCTTTCTCCTTGCGCGTTCACTACTCTGGTAACTCCCAATGCTCCTCTAAAACAACCCTAGTCTGAAATGTGGGAGCCTGACAGCGATGAAGAAATTTTGGAGAGGATTATAAAGCTCCCCCCTCAAGCCTACCACAACAAGCAGCTCTTTAGCATCCCTGAAGTCACAGAAGAAGAAGACAACACTGAATCTGAACCCCACACTAGGCCTTCTCCAGGCCGAACTACTTCTGGCAAGGGCCGCCAGAGTGGAAATGAGAGTCGCCGACATTCCCCTCACCATCATAATCAAGGACATAAAATGGAATCTGATTCATCTGTATTGAGGTACAAAGGGACTGCACCAGTCAGGACTAGACCTAGAGTGCACTATGCTGACACGGTGGACACCATCAACTATCTGGATGAGGAGGAGGTGGAGTTGGACTCTGACAGTAGCCTGTACGCTGGGCCTAGTTCTGTAAGTGTAGCTGCACGCCGCACACCACAAAAAGGCCATGGAGACCGACTCAGGAGAGAGGCCTTGCTTCGTAGCCAGATGACTTCAGGATCAGGGCAGGGAGCGTATTTACTTAGCAAGACCATACACCGTGTGAAATCACCCACTGGACCCTCAACAGAGATTGACGTAGAGTATGGAACCGATAATGATGAGGAGCCACAGCTGTTTGATCCTGGAGAAGTGGTGTTAGAACAAATGAGCTCGGAGTGGTGGGTTGAAGGTAGTAACAATGAGTACCACCATTTGCCCTCGACATGCAGACCCCAGCCAGAGCTGCCCCAAAGCAGCCGCTCATGGGTGGGTTGTCCTCTGTCCATCTGTTTCCTGTTGTACCACAGCCATCTATCCCTTGAGAAGCTTTCTTTGAGAACCTGTCCTTCCCTTTAGAAGGTGGCTGAAATCTTTTGCGTCCTAAAAGAAAAAAATTGGACAAGTTTGCACCCCATCAATTGCTATACTTATTGCTTCACTGTAGCTTAATTCTTCTGACTTCTTGTATAATATTTGGAAGGTTTAAAACTGGGGTCTCAACTCTGGCCCTTAATATCCACTTTCTTTTTTTTTGCTCCAACTTTGATTTATTTGGTTGATCAGGTGGGTTTGATCAAGGTTGAAGCCAAATTCTACGGAAAGGCTAGAGTTGACAACAAGGGCCAGAGTTAACAACCCCTGACTTAATGGGTATTATTGGAGTTAACAATGACATTCTTAAGGAATTGATCAAATTAGGTTCCAGTTCTGCTTAACCTTACAGGCATTCCTGTATGTATATTTCATGTTAAGTTGTTCAGGAAGAATGTAAAAGTTCCAAAACTGTTGGACCTGAAAGACCAAAACAAACAAGTTTTGATTAAGAAATGGTCCCCACTCTACATGGAGCTAACATTGAAAAGGCATTCACTGAACACATACAATTATATGGGATTCCACCAAGTGCTCAATGCCTCTCCAACACTTTAATTTTAATTGGATGCAAAAGGTTTAAGCCTGTACATCTTGCTCCTTGTGTGCCTTATACCCTTTCTCTAAGTCTCTAGTCAAAGCATCTTTGTATTTGTAGTTGTGTAACTGGCAGCACTGCTCCATGCATTTGTCCTACGTCTTATTTTTCCCAGTGTTCAATTAGAACATTGCTGTTCTAAGACTGTGGCTGTGCATTCACTCAATAGGTTTTCTTGCTCTGGTGCATCTCCTTTCCTTGATACAAATGGGATGCTTCTTGACCCACATATTGTCAAGGTTATCCAGAGACTGCTCGAGCAGTTAAAGTAGAGATTGGATAACATTGAGAAGCTATATGAAAATTAGATGTTGTGCTTGCACAGGGATCTCCTTTGTACCCATCATTGCACTTTTGCAACAAAGAACAACCCCCAGTTGCTGCTTCTGTTGATCTGGAATCAAATGTTGCTTGAGCAATGTCTTTTTTAACCTGTGTGTATGTTTCAGGGCTCCAGGCTAATTGCTAAGTACAAAAATACAATTCAGTACAAAAGAGTTTGCAACAGTGATTTCTGGGTCTGGGCAATATATCACTATCTATATTCATGTGCATCTCATCAGTAAAGCCGATTCCTTGATTGTGTATTAACTAACTTTCCATTTGAAAACAGCTGATGGACATTTACCACTAATCAAAGAACGGGCTTTACTGACAAGATGCGCATAAATGTACAGTGCAATACATTGCCCAGGCCTAGTGATTTCACATCTTTTTGCAGTCAGATTTAAGATGCCAGAACTTCATTTCATGTTGATATGTGGCTTCTTCATGTACTCTAGGAAGGTGCACTAACACAGAAATTAATGTTTGGCCTATGCAATTAGAGTCCGTTGAACATAGCTAGAAGCTCTCAAATGTAGTGGATGGTGTTTCAGGCATTTTGGTACCAGGTAGCAAGCTAAGCATAGTAAGCTGCACAAAGGAACATTGTGTACAGCAAATGTTCCAAATGCTAGCTTGGCAATTCATTTAATATGGACTGTTCTGATTCTGTAATTTGTCACAATTACGAAATGTTTTATTAGAAGCAAGTGGCTCCTAAGCAATTGTTTTGGTCTGGGGCCCCTAGTGTCCATAAGTGGTATTACATGCAGATTGTGTGTTGTTACAGTTTTTCCACTCTGTTAGTTTAGAACACTATTCACTAATAACTAGTTTCTTATTAGCCCGCATTTTACTCACATGTTAGCTGTTTATTACTGTTTATAAATAATATATGTATGCCTTATTTTTCATGGCAATATTCTAGATCCCTTTATCCTACATAACCACTACCAACAACTACCAGTTGCTAATTATAATAAGCATCAAATTAGATGTTTATTGGGGCAAAGCTCTTAGTTAATAGTGAATATGTGTTCTCTAATTTGAAGTGTTACCGTGATGTTAGTGGCTGTAACTCACGTGTCATTATCTAAACTGTTTGTTTCTCTCAAACCAGGAGGCAGCTGGAAGAGACGCATCGTTGGCAGATCCAGGTGCAGTGTGGTGCGATGTCACTCCAAAATCGACACGCTCTGAAATTAGACTACATAGAGGTGAGACTCTCTCACTTCCTTATCTTTCTCTCTCAACCTGAACTGCGTTCAGCTCTTATGTAGATTACATCCCTTTCTCTTTCTCATTTATCCAGTCATAGTCCTGCCCACCCACCTAATTTTAAACTGCTCTTCTCCAAACTTAGTTTCAACCAAACCAATACATGTATCTAGGCTAGTCTAAACTGGGACATCTATTATGCTAAAATCAGAGTTACACTGCTTATTCTTAGATTTAGTTATTTGACCAAACCTGTAAAACAGTGTATTAAAGTTTGCCATGTAATATATGCATGTGACCAGACATATAATTTATTTAACTGAAAACCCATAGATTTGCATTTATAGACAGTCAAGTAATACAAAGTAACCACAGAGATTTGGAGGTGGTCAACATTTGACCATGTCTCAGAATACCCACACTTTGTGCACTTTTACAATAAAAAATCTATTTTAATATATTTTTTTCTTCAAGGGCATCCCTAAAACATTGTTTTCCCAAAGGCAGCCCATTTGCCCTCAAATATGACCCACGGAGGTTGTGTCCTCCTTTCTTTGCTCTGCCCTTGATTGTTGCTACAGATGGTCTTGATCCTCACTAATGAGATGAGCACATCTCACTGCTGGAGCTTAACACAAACATGACAGACACCTATTAGCACCACTGATTATACATCTCTGGTTTACACTGTAGTCCTCACCCACTCTCTTCCAACCCATCTAGAAACAGGAAATTGATCCTGATGGCTTTCAGGGTGCTGACCTTTGACCCGATGACCCTAACAGATGCTTGAGTGTTGCTTTCATAACAGCAGTGTCGTCTTGTATGCATGCACAATGAATGGCACAGGAAAATGATGGGTGGTGTTTTGGAGCATTTGTTTGCTTTCCATTTATTTGCACATGTAACTTTATCTATGCAGTTACACTGATTTATTTAGTAGACATTCTGTTTTTAGAAGGTCACATAGTAATCGATTGTTCAGCACAGAGGCTTAATTGGTGCTGACATGGTGCTTAATTGTGATTTTTAAAATATAAGCTTGAACAGTCAACATTGAGAACTGGGTTGGTTTTATTAAATATAATGTGAGTCTTCGTTTTGGGCTGTTTGTATTATTTATTATCTCTTCCATGACAACATTATAGAAATTCACAAAAGGTTTTTGCTAGCTAAATAGACATTTGTGTGTCTTTCTCTCTTCCTGGTGTTCTCGCTGTGTACGGATGAGTCATGAGCGCACGTTTCTGTAGAGGCTCATGGCGGCTTAGGATCAGGAGGTTTTAGTATGATTACCTCACTTAAGGACACGCCTGGGCTGCACCATTATGGTTTTCAGGCAGGGGAGGCCACAGACATTAGATTACTGAATGTAATATTTCACACGATTCATGGAAAGTCGCATTAAATGTAAGAAAACTTTGTTTCAAGATGCGTTACGGGCATGGCATGTGCAGATCAACCACCATTTTGTTTTTTTGCACGAATACTGGAGGTGTATATCCTTATAAAAATCATATCTTGACAAGTCTGCGTTTGCTCTTTGGTGTTGCAGAGCCCAGAGCATGTGGAGAAAATGAGGTGAGAGTCTTTGTTGCCCTCTTCCCGTACGATCCTGCAGTCATGTCACCCAATCCTGATGCCGCTGAAGAGGAGCTTCCTTTTAAAGAGGGACAGATTATCAAG
Source organism: Puntigrus tetrazona (assembly GCF_018831695.1). Classification (NCBI taxonomy): domain Eukaryota; kingdom Metazoa; phylum Chordata; class Actinopteri; order Cypriniformes; family Cyprinidae; genus Puntigrus; species Puntigrus tetrazona. The sequence goes on along the minus strand of NC_056703.1, from coordinate 31,377,529 downwards.
GTATGTTGATTTTCATTTGTCTTAAACCCTATAAAGTGTGACGTGGGAAATTATAGTCAATAATAGACATAGAACAGTTTATATTAAGTTACATTAGGTAAGCAGAAATATGCGATATAGTGCAGATGCCAAAAAGTATGATATTCTGATGCATGTGCTTTAAAAATGAGATCTTTATAAAAGTATAGTAGATACTTGATCAGTCATCATCACTCTGTATCTCTAATAATGTTTTAGTAAAATGAGATTTGAATGACCAAAAAGTGCAATCCAGTGATGATTAGAATTGAAAATAATTTTTCTAAAAAAAAGAAAAAAGATTTTTGGATATTTAAATAAATATACAGTATAAATAAATAAGTTGCAGCAGTCCAGTAGGTCTTCATCTTGAAATATTAATAACAATATAAAAGTTATAGAGTTATGTTTTCTCTCCAGCTGAAGGTGGATGGTTGTACCACTCAAATAAAATGCCTTTCACTCGCTAAGATAGTCTATCAATCAAAAGACAGAAGGCAAAAATTTTTTAGATCATTTAAATGCCTCATAAATGAATCTGATGAAGTACAACTTATAGGATTAAAACTACAAAAAAATAAAGTCAATTGTCACCCACATTATACTCCATCTCCAAGGCCTGCAAAGCCTTACTGCTCCCATTATAGTTAGAAATAATACCACTATTACCACTTTGCTGTTCATAATGATTTCAGAACGTCCTGTAGAAAGTTGACTGCAGTGTTTCTTCTCTGCAGGTTTATGGGGACAAAGATGCAGATGGTTTCTACCGAGGTGAGGCGGCTGGCCGTCGTGGCTATGTGCCGTGTAATATGGTTTCAGAGATCCAGGTTGATGATGAGGAGACCAGAGACCAGCTCCTGATGCAGGGCTTCCTCTCCACAGAGGCGTCCATGGAAAAGATAGGTGCGTTTATCAGCGCGTGCATCAGACATCTACACCTCAGCATCAGTTTTGTGCGTCACTCTTATTTGTTTCCTGAGCATATGCCAAACTTTATCGAAATCGTTAAAAAGCATTTGCGTAATGTCACTGCTTTGCTTCACGCCTCAGCGTCTTGAATTGCTTTCTAGATAGACCGCTGACTGGGTTTTGAAGCAGAGCTAGTCTAACCGACGTTTATTTAAGGTCGTATTTTGAGCGTGTTTCTAAAATAAAAATAAATCTCTTAACTCCCTGTAATCGTTCAAAGAAAATGCCACAAAAATCCAGTCACAGCTGACATTTTAGCTTGTAATCACACGAGCTTTAAAATCAAGCTAACAACTTTGAGTAACTTTGCCTTGAATTCAGCTTCTTCAAGTGATACGTGCTGCTTTTTTTGTAATCCGCTAAGATGCATTTAGTCGTCGTCTTCTCATTTAAGGCGAGGCTCTAAAGCAGTGGTTCCCAACCTTTTCTTGTTTGAGGCACCCTTGGAAAAAGTTCCCGGCACCCTTATAAGGAAATAGATATTTAAAATCTCCGTAGCTTTTTTATTATTATTTATTTATTTGTTTCATTTCGAGAGTTTGCATGCAACAACACCTTATACCTAGTCCCAGATGATATGAGAATACTGTTTACACTGATTCTGCCTTAATAAAAAAATTTGTTGAAATTTTGGCGGCACCCTCAAAAGATCTCACGGCACCCCTTAGTGCCGCGGCACACCGGTTGGGAACCACTGCTCTAAAGGAAGAACCACTGCTTTGTGATGTTTTGGTTTCATAACATGACTGCTTTCAGACTTGTTGAAAGACAATAAGACAAGAGTATTTATTACACTTGATCTGTGTAGATATCAGTTACAATACACGTCTTTATAGGCTGGAGTTTTTTCCCCACTGCAACAGCACATACATATACCAGACAGATTTATTTAAACACCGCTTGTTTATATATTATTCACTTGATTTATGTAACATAACATTTATTCCTAAAACATGGTGACAGTGTATGCTTTTCTGGCTTTTGATGGCATTTAATAAATTTATGGAGTGATAAAATGAAGCAAGAATTTTCACTCCAGGATTCTGTCCTGGAAATGTTTACACATTTCTGCATATTTAATTAGATAATGTTCAATTTGCATATTTAAAATTAAGGTTTTACCCTATTCACCGCTAGTGTTGCATGCAAAGAAACGAGTAGCACAAAATTACGTAAAAAAGCATAAGTTTTACTTTTCTTGAAAAATCAGTGTCACGTGACCAACCAAATACTAATCACTTTTCATTATTAGACATTTTTTCCTCTTAAAAATGATCGCGGCTGACTAAAGTCAGTGACCTTAATTCCACGCTGATTTAATCTGTTCTTGATTTAATCTGGTTTGTGTTTCAGCCACAAAATTAAAAAGTAAAGATAAATAAAAAGGTAATTGCGACATTTTTATATCTCCTAATACTGATTATATCTCACAATTCGTAGTCATATCTCTGTTATATGACAGGTTTATATTTAAAAATTGAATGTTTTCTTGCAACTTGATCATTTATACGGTGCTTTTCTAGTTGTGACAACATTTTGAGTTTATTTTTCTCAATTTTGACTATGTCTTGAGACTTTCCCACGAATTGCTAATAGTGTTGAAATGAATCGTTTCTATACGATGCATCGAGGACGATCGGCATCGCTTCAGTAACATAGACCGGAGCCGATTATAACGTGCTGGCGTTTTTCTGACGTCATTTGGTGCATACATGCTTTGTCGCCGTAGTATACACTGAGGAGAGAGGCGAGATGCGACTGTGAGTAGTTAAAAGTACTCCTTTAGACCCGGAGAAGACACGCACGGTGTATAAATCATGTCACGCACAAGTACATTGTGCAGGGGTAATATCACTGACTGCTTGCATTTATTGACAAAATTGTATACATGTGAAGTAAAATTGAGAATTGAGGATGCAAAATGAACCGAAGCCGTACCGTGAGAGCGGTGTAGGGTCACACATTGGGCGTTTTTCCTGCAAATTTATATCTTGCATTCCTGCTTTTATCTCAAACATTTTCTGTCAAAAGTCAGATTTGATTTATATCTCACAATTGTTCACAATTCTCAATTTATATCTCAAAATTTTAAGTCATCTTAAAATTCTGAGACTGTTTTTGCAAATTTATCTCACAGTGTTCCTCTCAAAATTCACCTTTTTTCTCCCTCGCTGATGTGATCTCACTTAAGTTTATATCTCGTGATTCTCAGCGTTTCGAGAGAAAAGTCTAAATTGTGAGAAAAATGGCAGAAACAGGTTAACGTTTCACAGGCTGCCGTTTCGTTACGGATCACAAAGCTTTGCTGTTTTTACAAAAGCGTCAAAGTGCCGTCGTTGTAATGTTTGTGCGTTTCTGTGGTCACTGTAAAAGCGGTTGAGAGAGCGGCAGTGGACCTTGTTTCCCAGAATGCTTTGCTGCAGCTCTTTCTTTCTCACTGTGGTGCCTCATCGCTGATGCTAATGCTTCTTCTTATTCTTGTTTTCAGCTTGATGCTTGTTCTGTGAGGTTTTGCTTTTCTTTTGGCTCCTCATTCATTCTTGTCTGCTACTTGTCTTTTTTCCCTCCCCCTCGTATCCTGTTTAAATTTCATAAAGACGCCCGCTTACATGCACAGCTTCCACGCCGCCCCGCTGCACCGCCGAAACCTAGACGCTCCAAGAAAGGTGTGTGTCAGCGCTCGCTGTCTCCTCCTGAGACTTCACCTGCGTTTGGTTTGCTGATCAGCTTTCTGCTTCTGCATCAGGAGCTCGGGCCAAAGCATTAGATTTACATATTCTAGCTGGATTAGCATGAAATCACAATTAACCGTTTAGCTACCAAATAAACGTTCGTGGTGCATGATTCGGCGCATGCTGTTGTAATGAAAACCATGCATAAGGCTGTTGTATGAAGCGATAATATCAATGGAGTTTCATGTTTACAGGAAGCATCGTAAGCAGAGGTAGATTGTGGAAACTACTGGCTTACGATGCTGTTGGGAAATACAAGTAAATCAGCCACACTTAGCCTCCGGTGTTTAATAGAGAGAAAAAAAGAACCTGATAAAAATAAAACAAATTTAGTAAACATATAATATTAATTTCCATTACGCCACAAGTGCTATTTTTCTTTTTTGAAAAAACCTAAATGATGATATATTAATAATGAATGATAATTATAAGTGTTTTGTGGTAATTTGACATTATTGTGCAAATTATTATTATTATTATTGTTGTTGTTGTTTTTCTTTTGTTTTGTATTTATTTGAACTATAATGATATTAATACGAATAATGATATGAAAAAAATGATATATAACATTAAAAAAATCTAAATAAATTATAAATTACATTAAAAATAATAATACAATTTATTATATATATATATATATATATATATATATATTAATTATTAAATATAAAATAACTTGTGATTGATGACATTATGCCACAAATGTTGTTTTTTTCTTTTTAGAAAAATAATACATAAGTAAATAATATATATATTATAAAAATATAATATATTTTTGTATTAAGTGACAGTGTCACAAATGCTGTCAAAATTGAACCTGGAACGATTTCTTTACATCAGTGTTTTCTAATGTTTGGGCTCACAGCTCCCTTTGGTCTCTGAAGTGTGTGTTTCCGTGTGTGCTTGCGTGCGTGCGTGTGTGTGTGTGTGTGTGTGTGATCGTGGCTCATAACCGCTTCACTCACATAGTCAAAGAACTGTGGCTTTTTTTTGTTTAGTTGTCTTTGGTTTGATTCGTCTTTTTCCCCATGCGCCCGAGTGTCAATCGAGGTCAGGCAGCCAATCAGATTGTGTCTAACCCTTCCCTCCCCGCCCACTTGTGTGCTTTTCCAGTGGAGTCGGCTGCGGTGTGGGACGACACGTCCGCTCCGGACTCCTCCAGTCAAGGTTTGAGCTGTGGTTGTCTCTGAACGTTGATCTGCATGCTGATGTACTGATGCAGCGCTGCATGCTGTTGCCGTGGAGATACATGCATCCACCCTCATCTCTGAACTAACCACTAATGATCTTTCAGTCTCTCGTTGGACAGCTGAGCTCATGTCTTCTGTGATTTGCTACACTTTGCATGTGATCTCTGTCATGTACTTTTAAGTGTTTTTCTTGTTGGACATAATTTCCATGCAGTCTTGATAGAGCCTGACTGACTGCTGCTACCATTTAATCAGTTGTTTTCAAACTATTCCTTTGCCGTGACACATAATGGTTATGAATTGCATAAGTAAAAAAGTTCAATTTATTTATATAGCACCTTTCACAGACGAAGAGTCACAAAGTGCTTTGCAATAAAATTTTAAATCAGGCTTACTTCACCGTTTAGTGTTCATAAACGTGCATATTGTGTATATCTGGCTCACAGTAAAAACTGTAATATTGTGAAATATTATTTTTTAATTTCTCTTATTGTGTATTCAATTCATTTTTTAGAAGACACTGAAGACTGGAGTAATGATGCTGAAAATTCATCTTCGATCAAAGAAATAAATGCCTTTTTACAATATATTCACATAGAAAACAGTTATTTTAAATTTTAATAATATACCGCAACATTGCATAATTTTTGCACAGCAATTGCTCAACGCTTTTGACTGTATGTGTGTATATATAGTTTGTGACTTTATCAAAAATGTTCGTTTCGTTTTTTAATCATATGTTAATAAAATTTGCTAATATTAACATAGTTGTATAATGCATAAAATGCTAGTTTTTTCTTCTACTAGATTTAGATATAATTGTCATTTCACGTCTGGAGAGACACTAAACCATCACCTGATAAACCCTAACAGACATCAAACGTCCGATATCAGCGCTGCTTCGTTTCTGGCTTCTGTTCACTCGTTGAGACGTTGTGTTTGCCTCGCAGACCTCAGCCGCTCCGCCGGTCCGATGGGAAGCTCCAGACCTCGCAGGATGGTGGCCATCTTTGACTACGACCCCAGAGAGAGCTCTCCTAACGCAGACATAGAGGTGACTAATCACTGAGACCAAAAAAAAAAGCTCCTTATGCTAGTAAACGGTGTCAAGAATGAGTTAAATGTGCTGTTTGTCCAGGCCGAACTGACCTTCAGCGCGGGGGACATCATCTATGTGTTCGGAGACATGGACGACGACGGCTTCTATTACGTGAGTTTCTTTCATGTCTGTTAGGATACGGATTAACCGCAGACAAATATATATTTACTATGAGGATATAAATACATACACATGCATGCATATATTTAAGAGAAATATGTTGTTTTTATATTAATATATTTATGTGTGTCTGTGTGTGTATATATATACATATATACATACACATATATATATATATATATATATATATGTATATATATATATATATATATATATATATATATAATGTATATGTATATATATATATATATGTATATATATATATATATATACACACTCACATGTAATCAAAAACTTTTATTTTAGATATAATTAATTACATTTAAATCGTTTGACAGCACTAATTGTGTTACCTTTAAAATTATTACTATACTATAACACAAATATTATTGCCATTTTTATTACTACTTAGGTTTCAATCGTTTTTATTTTAGCTGATTATTTTATTTCAGCTTTATTTTAAGGAACAATTCCGTTAGATAATAGCTAAATAAGTATTAGGTTTTATTCACCTATGATGTGTGTTACGTGACTCAGAACTAGTTGCTTTAGTTCCTATATATTCTAGCTCTTTTAATGGTTTTTCTTTATTTGTCTCTTTTAATTTGACAAGAAACCCTCGCATCTGTGTCTTTATATATATATATATATATATATATATATACATACATATAATTTTTTTTTTTTTTTTTTTATGTATATTGATGTCAATGGCTGCTCTGGGCTCAAAATTGAAAGTTATATTCACCTAAAAAAATGAATAATGTATTACTTACCTTTTCAAATTTTTGGATCCCGAATTATATTTTTCTTTATATAATGAAGAGGTCTGAAAATAGATTAGTTTTAAAGCTATTGCTATTGAGATTAAGATGGTTTTCTAACCTGTTGTTATCAAATGGAGGGGAACTTCACGTATGTAGATCAGGGGGATCAAAATGCATCCCAGAACAGCTCCGTTTGTGTCTTTCTTTATTTCTAAACCCTGAACCCTGAACGCCTGAGCAGAGCAGCACTGCATGACGGTCTGTGTGGCTTTTCAGGGGGATCTAAACGGACAAAAAGGCCTTGTGCCGTCCAACTTCCTGCAAGCTTTTCCAGAGACGGAAGACGATGCTGCACGGACGGAGCACACGGTGACGGAGAGCCGCAGGGATTCACAGGTGTGTGTGTGTGTGTGTGTGTGTGTGTTTACTGCATGCATTAATGCTGATCATTGCATGTATTCTCCGTTCTGCTCTGTCCATCACTGATTAACAGCGTCAGTTTCTCCAGCTGTCTTTTGTTCTGCATGTCATCTTATGTGTGTTTGTTTTTATTTTTGCATGGTTTTCAGAAGCACAGGAGAGGTGTTCACTTTAAACAGTGACCGTAAGTGTTTCATAGACCTGACCCGACCTGCAGCAAACCCTCTCTAGCTTCTTAAGATCTAAAGACTCTGAGAGTCTGCATCATAGAATCAGTGCACATGCTTTAAAGAGTTAGCGTACTCAAAAAACTATGTTGTTTATGTCTTCTTCTTCTTCTTCTTTTTTTTTTTTTTAAACCTGTCTGGCTTTTCCCTGTGAGTTTTTAGTGTTTAAGTTGTCAAGCTCAGAGAAACATTAGAGACTCAAGATGTTTGCATTGAGAAATCCCAGCAAATTATTCCAAAATCTCTAATCTTCAAATAATAATTAAAGTGATAGTTCACCCACAATTTTTTGTCAGGGTCAGGGAACAGTGTTTTTTTTTTATTATTGTTGTTTTTCATAATATATTAATTACCTTTTTATTTAAAAATGTCAGGTTTCATTTTAATTTCTAATAATTTTAAATGCTTCTGTCATTTATATATTTTATTATTATTATTATTATTACTATTTTTATTATTTTGTTGGGTTCATTTATTATTTTAGTTTTAATTTTTATTTATTTCCAATTAGTCGTTTTAGTATTTAAATGTTTATTTAAATGCATGATGAGATCCATGCCTTTTATACGTTTTGCAATTGTAGCTAAAGCATTTAAAATCATAAAATAAGATGTTTAGACTTTATTTTTTCTATTCTAATAAATTTTTTTATTATTGTAACTGGTTGAGTTAACTCTCTCTCTTAAAGTCGTTTCTCTCTTACCAAAAATGATTTAGGTGCATTTCAATGCCTCTTGTCGCTTTAATCTGTATTTGTTTCTTTTATACACCTCTATACAACTTTATCGCATGTACATTTAAACAGCTCGTGTTCTTTTAATCATTTCGTTGTATTTTATTTCGTAAAAATGACTGACACGGCATTGAAGTCCCTGCCTGCCTTCACCTTTCCTTCCGTTTCTCTCCCAGGTGAGCCAGACGGAGTCGTCTGAGCATCTCGGTCCCGTGAGCTCCTCTCAGCCAGAACCCAACCCTGAGCCGGACTCGGATCAGAAAGCGACCCTGAGCTCGCTCTCCGGCCGTGACCCTCCGTTCCCGACGCCTCCTCCCCGAGAAGAAGAAGAAAGGTTTTTTCTCTAGGGCAGGAAGCTCTTCAGAAAGCTGGGCTCCAGTAAGAAGGAATAGCCTGAAGATCCGCAGATTGCACTTTGCGTGTCCGTCCGATAGGAGGATCTTCCTCGCTCTCTGATATTTGCCGTAATGATGCAGGTGTACCAGCGCTTTCGTTTGTCGGACTGCTGCTTCGTTTCTAAAAACGGCAAATAATCGCAATACCTGAGCAGATAGGGAAACGGGATCGAACCCGACCCCCTAGAGCTCATGCCTGTTGAAAAGCTGTCGTTTGAAGAGTAAAAAGATTAAATGCTTAACTTCAATATAGCGGCATCTAGACATCAGCTAGCGTTCACAAACATCATGCACGGAAAGGCAGAGCACACTTAGAGGAGGTACGTGGACGCGATTTTTATTCCAGGGATTCTGGAAAACAGAGCGAAGGAGGGTGACAGAGTCATTTTTGTCGCTATAAAAATATTTTGCACTACAAGTAGGGTCCAAGACTGCAGAACTGTGTCCCTTCACCTGTTTTTTTTTAAGCTAGAGTAATACAAACAGGTTAGTTAATCATTACATATTAATTCTTTCGATATTATTACTGGAGACACTCGGAGTGATCACCGACCGGCCCAAAGCTTTTTTTTGCATCTATATCGCTGCACTTCCAGATTATTTCCATCAGTACCGTTACTGTACTCTACAGAGAATAGCATTTAGTTATATTACACACACTACTGTGTGGAAACCTGTTTCTGCTACTGAACAATAAGGTAAATGTGACTTTTTATCTCACACTTGTGATTCATAAAGTCCAGTTTTGAGGGGGTAAGTTTATATCTCGCAATTTATTCACGAAAACTAACTGTAATTAGTGTTTATTTCTCAGAACTGCGAGATATAACGTCTGGATTACTTTGCATCACGCAATTCTGAGAATTATTATGAGTATTATTTTGCGGAAATGGGCTTCCATAGCATTCAGGCGATGGATTGCATTCTCGCGTGTATTTTTTCCATGCATTTCCTCACAAAAAAAAACGAAACCCTGCAACATTACCTATCTATTATCATTTTCAGCTTTATGATTTATGTTGTCTGCATGCTAGAACGGCATATCGAAGCGGAAAATGACCGTCTCGTCCATGCAATACCGTGCACCCAAGCGTTTATTGATCGTAATGAACTTTGTATTCAGTTCTGCTTCGCCTTTTCTCGAACCCATCGACGTGGAACTCACTCTACAACAGCGATAGCGTTCATTGACGCCGCGCAGAAACATCGGCTTCTTTCTCGCTTCGTTCCTCGTTTCTTTCCCTCCGTTTTAGGAGCGCCGTGAGTCACGCACCCCTCATCTTTACCCAGCGCCGTGGTCTTACAGGGCTCACGTGAAATCATTTCTCAGGTCGAACGTCGCTCATCGGTTTCGCGTCTTAAGTCGGCTCTCGCCCTTTCAGGCGAGACTGTCCGAACCACACACTCTTGCCAAACCACGTCACCGCAGCGACCAATCGCAGAACGCCGGGCGGGGGGCGGAGCTAGAGCCCGGACGTCCCCGCGGACAGGAAGTGGATGAAAGTTTCTCGAACTGGCAGAGCAGAATATACAAAGAAGCTTGTGCTTGAGCATTTTGGTCGATCGCGCGCGTCGTCAAACAAGCGTCCCCCCGTGGTTTCGTGGCTAGCGATGCGCTGCACAGCCCCGGTCCCCTCGCAGACGCATGCCGCGATTCCTGCCACGGTGAAGCTGAGGAACGCACAGATCTTACCGTCGTAACCGTCGCTACTGCAAGTAGGCGTATCCTAGGCCATAATAACTAAAAACTAGCCTTATAAGACCTCGATTAGTCTTAACTTCAAGTTTACTACAGCTGTGTTCGTAACGACTGCATGCATGATGGGTGTCCATCTATACTCGGCCTTATTTATTCTATTTATGTGTCGTAGTAGTTGCACGTAGCTTTGTTTGGCCGTTCGTGGAGGAGGAGCTCTGCGTATTTTTGCTGATTTGAGGTATGATATTTTCATACTGCCGGAACGAGACTCTACTCTCGCGTCTGCCCCGAAGGATGTTTTTTTTTGTACATTTTTTGTAATGCGTTTTTTGGAAACTCGCCTGTAAATAAGGCTTCTTTTGCGAAAGTATTTTTGGGGTTTCTTTTGTGCATGTTTTCTGGGTAGTCACACGGGCTTCTTGCTTTGTGGGGAAAGTCGTAGTGATTTACTTGAAGTGAATGAAAAGACTTGTTGCAATATGGACTTTTTACAGAAATAAAGTATATTTTCACATAAAATGAGTTTCTGCTGTGGTGGAGTGTCATTCAGTTTCTAGCATATTATTTTAGTATATTATTATAAATGTCATAGATTTATTTTTTATTTACGTTTTTCCTATTTCAGTTTATTAGTAGTAATTCGTTTTTACTTTTAGAGTATGTTTATATGACTGTTTGTTTTTTTTTTTTTTTTGCATGCAATTTATTTTTCAGTTGCAGTTTTAGTCATTTTGGTACAACTAATCAGAAATGAGAAATATTTTTATATCAGTAAACGAGTAGAAAAATGTTTGTTTAATGCATAAAACGAGTTATTATTTTCAGCCAACATTTATTTCGTATCAAGAGACAAACATGCTTTTATTAAAAGCGTTTATTTTATTTCAGGTAACCTTTTTTTTATTTTAGTTTCCATTTTTGTTACCAATAATGACCCCGAACCAAAACCAAATCTGTTTTATTTGTTTGTTTTATTGAAGTTTGCATGCATCGTACAAGACATTTCCGATGGTTTTACAGCAAGAGCAATCAGAGAAAGCCGGCTTTATTTTCTGCAAGCGTGCCGCCGTCTCACGTGGACGAGCATTGACACCATGAGACGTGCACGGCTTTACGAAACCAAGCCAGTTCCTCTTTTCTCTCTTTCCTGTCGTTCTGTGTCCTAGAGCCGTGTGACGTTTCCCAGCAGCCAACAGTACACTCATCCATAAAGTAGGAAACACTACACTGTGGCGAGGGGTTTAGTAGTGCTTTCTACTTTATGGATGACTGCACTGTACATCCCAGTGTCCAGGTGTCCACGTCTCCTCTGGAGAAACGCTGAAGATCTCAAACTCCTCCTTCACGTAAACACACACACACACACACATTTCCACTTCTGCACAGCTCATGAACCGCACCCAAACTCTACACAGACTTCAGACTCTTAATATTCGAGGAAATCCAGTTTGATTCGTTGCTGTTCAAACACACGACATGCAAAACGGTTTTAATCGAACTAAATTATTAGGTGCATTATGTGTGGAGAATAAACTGCGACGTGCGTTTTGCTGAATTACGGTAAAGCAATTTAGTAAAACAGATTAAAGTAAAAAAATTTGTATTAAAATATACTAGCTTTAAGAATAAAGCGTCGTTGGTAAATGCTAGCGACAAACGTCTTCCTCACATCAGACGGCAGCCATTTTGATCAACATGAGTAAGCTTTTTCTTTCCAAAGAAGATAAGTGTTTTATTACAGATATTTATTGTAAAAATACGCAATATCTTTTGCTAGTTTTCCTGTCGCTTTGTGTGAAAAATAGAAACTTAAATCGTAGAAAGACGATCACATTTTTCAGCACTTTTAGCAACTTTTTGTTAAACGGGAACTGGTGCAAATACGTTCCTTTTAAAAAGAAAAAATCTTGTCTGTTAATGAAGAATAGTGAAATACAATTGACAACCTATTGCATTCCAGAAATAGATTAAAAAAAAAAAAAAAAATTTAATACATGCATCAATGGAGAGTCACGAACGTTTCAGTGCAAAACTGAAAAATTAATGCAGAAGTCGTACATGTGCATTGATGACGAAACAAGAATAATCAAAATGTACGAAATAAATCGCTTCCCAGCATAACCATAACCATACGTTACCCACCAGAACGTGTATTTTATGGCTCAAATACATCCATACCTCTGTAGATCAAGACCGGTAGTGCCATACGTGCCTGTTTCTTCTCCTCCAGCGGTCTTAGCAGAGTTCTTCAGGCGTCTTCCTCTCCAGCCCAAGTAGAAATGGGCCTAAAACAGGAGAAGTGCTCGTATTTAACCCCGCTGCCAACCACGTGGTGTTCAACCACACAGGAAGAGCCTCAACAGCCTCACGCCTCTCTTTCATTCGCTGCTCTTTTTGACCCCCGACTCATTTCAGCACATGCTAATGTCCACATATACGATATTCACGCGCTCGCGTTCCCTCGCTGCGACGCGTTTCGAATGAGCCGTTTCATTAGAGGCGTGCAACTCCATAAATAGATATTAAAAACTCAATAGTTCATGCAACAAGAAAAAACCCAAAAACAATTACTCGCGCTGAAGTTGAACCAAAGCTGTATGAGTTACGGTGGAGCGTAAAAAGATATTTTGAAGACTGCTTGTAACTAAAACGTTAAATACGACGGAAGTCAATGGCTACCGTCAACCTTTTTGGTTTACCAGCATTCTTCAGAATATCTTCATTTATGTTCAGCAGGAGAAAGAAACTCGTACGGCTTTGGGGAAACTTGATGGTGAGTGAACTGCAACGTTTTAGTTTTTGTGTGGATCCCTTAAGAGCCTCGAATGCGAGCTTGTATGAATAATAGTGATGACTGGTGATTCATCCCGATATCGAAGCGATTCATCTTAAACTGCAAGGGATTCGACATTTTGAAATGCATTTAAAAGGGAATCATATCTAAATGCAAGTGATTCATTTTGAATGCAAATGATTCATCTTTAGACACAAACGATTCATCTTTGCACTGAAGCGATTTGAAATCGAATTTCGTTATAAAATGCGAATGATTCATTTTAACAAACTAACAATTGATCTTAAAATGCAACTGATTCACAAACCATTCAGCGATTCGTCTTAAGGATGTGGCCGTATATTCAAAACTGGGGCGCCAGGCGTTCACGGAGGAATGTTTGAACATTAAAACGAAGAGAAACGTGCTAGATGACTATTTCTCGGCCAGCCTTGATTTCTGTTCTCCCGAGCTCTTTCGGTTTGTTCTCCCGTTGCTTAACAGTTGCAACACGAGGGGAAGCGCCAGAGCCCGTCTCTTCAGTCCCCATCAGAGGGAAGTGAACTATCAGCAAGATTAGTGTGAGGAAAGTGTTGGGACCTGCAAAAAATGAAGCAAAAGTTGACTAAAAGAGGAGAAAGGCAGATCTGATGCGACCAGGCACAGGAAGGAGCCGTAAAGCGACCTGAGCGTGTTATTTCCTGTCAGCAACACCTGCAGAGGAGCGTGCATGCATGAGTCTGAGGAGCAGTTGCATGCAGGCTTTCACTGAGTTTACGAAGCGCTTAATAACAGCGTGTTCCTGTCAGGTGTTTTTTAATGATTGCACGCACGCATACGAGTCTTACGGCCGTGGTTAAAGGTTAAAGTGGATTAACGAGAGATGAATGCCGTCTCAATGTGATTTTTAACCCAGATCATTGGAACATTGTGGTTTTTAAGAAGGTCGCTGTAGCGGTTATTGATAAGCGCGTGATGCTGCAGGTTTAAATCGGCATTAACCGCACGGGTCTCCTCTTTCTTCTTCGCATCAGATACGGCCTGGGTTCGAAGGCCCGAGCGTTTCTTTTCATACAGGGAACACCGGCCGGGTTTCAATTCCCCAGCTCGCTTTATCAGACCAGTCTTTCAAAGTCTGTTTGCAACCATGACGACCTGACACAGTGAGAGCCGAGCCGGGGATTTTTTTTTATTTTTTGAAGAATGTGTGTGTTTGAGGTCAGAGCGGCGTGGGTTTTTTTTTTTTTTTTTTTTTTTTTTTAAACAATTATAAAAAGCAGAGTGGAAAAAGGTGTGGTTAGAGAGATGTGATCTGAAGTTGACTCTCGTCTCGTTTGGTTTCGCTATGACACATTTACCCGCCAGTTTCAATGCCTTTGTCTTTTAAAAGAGGAAAAAAGTGCCGAGAATGTAATGTTTAAAAAAAACACATATTTAATATTTAATATATATTAATACTCTTTTAAGAGTGAATATTTAAATGCATATTAAACACATTCAAATATTAAGGTATTTATATGTTAAAAGTAATATTACAAATATTTATGTGAAACCTCTGAAATGTACAAAACTATGCTGTTCATAGGCCTACATTTGTTTTCTTTTTCCTAAATATATTAGAATAATTAAATTTGTATTACCTTATCAGATCTATATAGTTTTAAGAATTTATTTTTAATATGTATATATATATATATATATATATTTTTTTTTTTTTTTTTTTTATCTAATTTATTTTAGCTGAGATAAAGTAAAATATTTTTTATACTTTACTTACGTTAATTCATTTTTAATGCAATATGTTTTGATTAATTTGTTTTTAGCTAAAAGCTATATAAGTCTATTTTAGCTATATAAATCATTTTTTTATGTTTTATTAGATTTAACTAAAATAGTTCAAATATTTGTATTCCTCTATTATTTAAAATGATTTTAGTTTTAGGAAACTTTAGGAAGCTTTGAAAATGGAAGTTTAGTCATGTGGGGATTTTCCTAAGCAGAAAGTGGATGGTATTAATGAATTGCTCTTTCGTGTTTAGCAAGCGGGAGAAGCTGAGGAGAACACGCTGGGTTTGGATGGGTTTCGCTCTCTTTTACTCTTCCTGGCAGAATGTCATCACTGTTACAAATAGCTCACACCTAAACTCTTTTAGGGTTTCAGCGTCAGTACAAAGCTTTTAGCACGTTATGATTATCACCAATATTAGTGTTAACCAATACTCAGCTATTTATTCACTGTTTCGTGGAAACTTTAATGCTTTAATGCTGTTTAACTACTGGTGATCCGTTTAAATGCAGATGGATAAAAAGTTTTCGCGTTTTTTATGCTGAACATCTATTTCTCTTTTGAAACGCACGACACTACGGGATAAAAGTGACTTGCGTG
>NC_056703.1:31331998-31354498 GCF_018831695.1 Puntigrus tetrazona | reverse complement strand
TGTGTATACATATATACATGCACATGTGTGTGTGTGTGTGTGTAATACTGAGAAAGTGGAAGATTACACTGAGCACAAACTGCCCTTGGGGTCAGAAAAATCTTAGTTCAACTTAAAATACATATATATGATTTATTCTATGTAGTTTTTTTTATTATTATTATTTATTTAAGCATAAGCTCACTCTCAGAAAACAAGTGTTTTCTCTCACAAGTTATATGTTGATTTAGGGTTTTTTAAGAAAAGAAACTGAAATACTGTGAAAGGTATTTATTTTTACAGTGCAGGCAACATTGAATTAAATCAAGACTTTCTGTTCTGATTTCATGTATTTTTGAAAAAGGCCTTAATTTGTGGAAACAAAGAAATAACGCTTTGTAAGATCTTTTAAACTGTGGAAAACCCTACTGGCCATATATTACAAAACAACAATTTGTTTATACAATTTTTATTCATGTTTAAATCATTTACATGAAGTAATCAAATCAAATATTTCTCCAGGAGCGAATCGCAATCGATCCAAATAACCCAAAAAAAGTGAATAATAAAAAAAGAAAATAAGACATTAGATAACAGACAGTAAGAGAGGAGCTGGTGGCTAAACAGCTGGTGTTGTGTGTAGCTTTAGTTTTCATGTTTTAACAGCCGTGTCTCTGGATCTGTAGATGACCCCTCTGCTCTTCAGCTCTCGCACCACACCTGAGACACAAAACACTACATGAACGTCTGAAAACACACTGCTGAGCGACACCAGAGTCTGACACTGACCTGGAGGTAACCGCCCCGTCACCGTTACGGCGTAGACGCCTGGCTTGAAGTTCCCTGAGAAACACATCCACATCACACAGCTCAACTTGAAATCATTTCTTAGATTAATATGAAACGATGCCTATTATTTTCCAGTTTATTAATGCGAAGCGGCTCTGAATCGATCTGTTGTGCATTTCGGGAGACGTAATTGAATACGAAATTAAATCATATCAATATTTTTAATGGAAATATTCAAATCAATTTGTTTTTTTTTTAACATGCCTTCCTGACAGTATGTTGTTATGTAAATTAAATACAGCGTATTGTGTTTAATGGAAAAAACAAAACAGTATATCAATTTTATTTTATATTTTATAACATATAGCTGAGAATCAGCCTTAAAATATGGGGTAAAAAAAAAATCATGAAACCTAAAAATCGATTGGTGACTTAAAAAAAAATACCTTTGATGTCTATTCACACAACTTAAATTTTTTGGAATAAAAATGTCCTGGTGTCCTCTACAGTGGAGAAAATATAAAATATGATTTTTCAAAACTAAATAAAGATAAAGACAGAAATCCTCACCGATTCTTTGCCATTTTGCCACCCAACTGTCCTCTGGGCTCATCATAGCAATAACTCTATAATAAAGACATTCACGCATTAGAGCTCAAACCAAAAACAACACATTTTTAAAGGAATAGTTGACTCCAAATGGATATTCTACGGGTTTTGACACACATAACTTTGCCAACCAGTGTAATTATCTTTCCTAATCTGTAACGGTGCTTTTTAAGTACCCAAGTATCTATGTTTTTGGTCTTTGGTAGAAAGCATACATGTTTAGATCAGCTCTAGGGAGAGTGCGCTATGATCTGGAGTCAATTCTCTCAGAAATATCATTACAGACCCATCAAAAGAAGAGCTTGTGCATTCGTAAACCATCTCTCGATTGCCCTTCATCTGCAGGTAGGATTCACAGTTGTCACAGCCATCGTACTCAAACTGATCAATTGTCTGAAAACAGAGAAGATGAGAAATGAGATATGAGATCAGTCCAATACACCCCCAAGTACAATGTTTCATAAGGTCCTTGCTGCTAATGCTAAAGATCGCGTGCATATTATGCACGTTGTATATCTATGAGAAGTAGAATGATGTTTTAGTACGCAGATCTACACACACACACACACAATGGCACTGAATCTTATATTAATAGCATGGTATTATCATTATGGTGGTAAGACAGAGAAAGAACAGCTGTAGAGTTGCGTGTCATCGTAATACTGAGCTATATTCATCTGCTTGGAGCATCTGAGTATGTAAACATAACAATGATGAAAGCATCTGTTTTGATGAATGTCTCGTTTACCTTGACAAGAGAGCACAGCAGACACGCTCTCAAATGACGCAGATCCTTTGGGACAGTCTCCAGAGACATTGCTGATGCTTTGAATAAAAAATACTTAAAATAAATCAAAAGTAATCTTTACAAACGCCTCGACACAACGAGTTGTTAGCGTTCGCTAGCCACAACCGCACATTCGGCGACGTTTAATGACGTCACAGACATGCGCCGCTCCTACTACATTATAATAACTACACTAAACACTGATCGAATTGATAGAAACAAAAGCCTGTTAATTCCTAACATTTTTCCTCAATACTCGACAGTTCGATTTTTTTCAAACTAAATGTATTCTAAAGCCATTTTAGAGGGCGCGTGTAAACGAACTGTGCAAAATAAGAGTTTCATAATGGCATAAAAATAACCAAATAAAAAAAACTCAAAGGTTGTTCATTCTACAGTGATTTTTGTAATATTCTGTGACGTTTCAGAAGACATAAAAAATGTTAATAAAAAAAAACTGTCTTTTTTAGAAGGGGACTTTTAACGAAGTGTACTGATCACAACGGCCGCCAGAGGTCGCTGTCGACTCGCGCGCGGCGAGAGGTCACGTGAGCCTCATTCTGATGCGGTTTAAACGTGTTCTGTATGTGAACGCGCATAACGGTTCCAGTAACGGCTGTTACGGAAGATGATGAACAAAAAGACACGTAAAGTCATGAAATAATCGATTTTCATTAGCAAACAGAGTATAGATTTTGATGATATTCGTGTATTAAATTTTATATTGAATATCTTATATGATCTGTTCAATCTTAGGTGCATCAGTTTGCTTAAAAAAGTAACGTTATTGACTTTTAGCGATGTTTATGTCATTTCCATCACGTGCAGGTCATTAAATGGTTGATTATTCGATCGGACCACGATGGATGTGGAGTTTGACGAGTCTCTTCTCAGAGTCCACATAAACTACAATAACTTCCCGGCGAAGTTGTGGCGTCTGATAAACAATCCCCGAAAGGACTCGGTCTTCTGGAGCCCAAAAGGAGAGAGTGATTGTGGACCAGCAGCGTTTTGAGGACGAGCTTTGTCGCCGGTCGAGCAAGATGCCAAGCCGTTCAAGACCACCAACTTCACCAGCTTCATCCGCCAACTCAACCTGTACGGCTTCCGGAAGGCTTATGACAGGTCCTTCAAGGACAGACGCCGCGACCTGCACCGCTTCCACAACCCCTTCTTCAAACGGGGCCGGCCGGAGCTTCTGGTCCACATGAAGAGGCTCACCATCGGCAACAAGGCCAAGATGCAGTCCGGAGAGAAGTGACCTGTCGCCCCGAGCCGAAAAACCACCAGCCGTCTCAACACGACACCACAGAGGAGAAGAGAGGCCAGTTTAACTTTCAGAACGTGACACATGTCTGACATATGAGAAAAATAGTCAGAAAACCTTCTTTATTACTTTATTACTAATTTGAGCAGTGTTGGGAGGTGTGTAATTGTCATCGATTATAGTTCTGAGAAAAAAAAGTGTAGTTAAATTACAGTTACAGTTACAAAAGGGGGATATGTCTGAATTTTTACACACACACACACACACATACACACACGCACACACACGCGCACACACATACACACACAGATACACACACGCACACACACATACACACACACACATACACACACACACACACACACACACACACACACACACATACACACACACACACATACACACACACATACACGCACATACACACACACGTACACACACATACACACACACACACATATACACACACATACACACACACACACACACACACACGCATACACACACATACACACACACACATACACACACGCACACACACACACACACACACACATATACACACACATACACACACACACGTGCGCACACACACACACACACACACACACACGCACACACACACGCACACATACACACACACACACGCATACAAACGAAAAACAGTATCACGGCTTTAAACGGTTTCTCGGTTTTTATTTTAAATCTGTATTTAACCTCAGAATGATCTCAAAGTAAAAAAAGGTGCTGAAGTCATTTGTGAGCATTCAGTTGAATTATTATTATCTTCATTTAAGTGATTTAAGTCGGACTAATCATAATTATGTACTATATATAATTCCAAACGATTAAGTTCAAAACACAGGAAGTGTAGAAAAGTTATCAAAAGGAATCAGTTACACTGCTTTAGGAAAGCAACTGAAATAGTTAAACTCCTTTTTACATTTTAAATAGGGTAAAATAAGCACCTTAATTGCTGATTTATAATATTTGGGCAAAAAAAGGATGCAATTCTGATGCTCAAAATGCAAATCAGTGAGATTTTTATAACAATACGTGTATAAAATGATATAAATAACAGCTGTCACTCTATATTTCCAGTAATATGTCTTATATGTCAAACATATAATGCAATGCAACCCACCAAAGAATGATGTCTGAATAGTAAAGTAAAGCTAAGCTATTATAATGTTATTCAGATATATTATGAATATTTAGCAGCTCTGTTTTAAATGATGACTGATTCTCAGGTTCAGCAGACCCACATGTTCAGATGTGGTCCGAGCGAAGCCCGGTTCCTCCGCTCTCCTGGAGCTTTCCTCACAGTGACGTGCCTCCCTTCTACTCTAACAAAGTCATCCGCCTCAATCCCTACAACACTCCTCACGGGATCCAGCCCGCTCCCGTTGCTCTGTTTCCACACGAGCCCAAATATATACCTCATCAGCTGACCTGTCCTCCTGGATTTTATCTGCCAGGTACTGACTTACTTTATCCTATTATTAAAACTTTTGCAAACAGTGCATCTCTGTGTTTTCCAGAGGAACCTCACTCCTCTGATACACAAATCTGATCTCTTCTCAAACGCTTTTCTGTTTGCTTACGCTTTTGTTCGTCTTGCTCTCAGTAGTTTGTCAGTGCTGCACCGCTGCTTTTATTGAAGGTGGAGAAGCAGCTCGGCCATATTCACATTATGCTTATTACCCGGTGAGAAACATTACACGGTTCACACGATTTTTATATTTCTGATGCTTCCTAATCATAATTAATTGTGAATTAATCTCACAAACCTGTAAACATGTTCAGGTCTCATTGTACTGCATAATATGTTTTGGAATACTACTGAATATATATATATATATATATATATATATATATATATATATATATATATATATATTTATTAAAAAAAAATATATACAATAATAAAATAATAATTGAAGTAAAAATAAATTAGTGAAGTACTGTATGTATATTTATTTATATATAGATAACACATATATTATTATATTATATATGTATATATATATATATATATATATATTGTAAAAAATATATAAAGTATATTATATAAAGAAGTACTGTATGTATATTTATTTATATACAGATAATAAATATACACTGTACACATATATTCTGTAAACAAAAACTTTTATTTTGAATGTGATTAATATATATTCAAAAGAATAATCTTTTGTCTTTTTCCTTGCATTATAATAAACGCACATTTATTTTATTTTTGAATATGACTAATCGTTGCCCAGATCTATTTTTATTATATGTCAGCACATTTTATTATATATCAAATATTTATTGTGATTAGCAGAACTATTCACTAAGCCACGATCACAACAGCATCCAAAGCACGACCTGGCCCGCGGAGTCTCAGCGGGGCGACGTGAACCTCGACAGGGTGTTTCAGATGGTGGATGAGCTCCAGGGTCTGCCCAACATCCATGTAGCGCGAGTGGGCTCCCCTGTGAACGTCCAGCGCTCGTCCAGCCCATCAGCTGACCTCGACCCTCCTCAGCGCTCCAGGACAGACACCTCCACGGCCTGCAGAGAGTCTGAGAAGCAAGGAGCCTGCCAACTCCAAGAAGGTCATTCGGCATCCCCGGAGGCCTCGGTAAAGGTCAGAAGACGCTGCTATTGTCTCGGTTGCTCTTGAAGTGTGTATTGTTTTACAGCACCTAAAGATGCAGTGCGTAACTATAAAAAACGATTTCAATGAAAACCGCAAAACTTTACCTCAGTGCTCTGTAATCAGGCTGCTACAGAGGAAGTGACTCAGGGAAGCAGCAGAGACAAACAGCACAGACTCTAGGTGAGATTTTATCACACGCTTCAATCATTCACTTTTTTTTATTGTAACATTTTATGACATTTTGATTGTTATGATCCACAGGTGACAGGCAGCATATGCAAATGACAAGCATCATAAAACTAATATATATATACAGTATTTTAAAAATGGTATGAGGTACTTAAGTTGAAGTAGTGTTAGGTTAATATTTTTTCTTACAGGTTCTGCCTTTAATTTTAATGACATTTATGCTAAATACACACACTTTAAATATCAGTGATTGTGATATTGTGTGTCTTCTATATTGTACTATTTATCTTATATTTACAATTCTCAAGCATCGACATATCTTTTTTTTTTTTTAATGTAGCACAAGAGTGAAAGTCAGATTTCAGTAGCGTTGGATTAACTGATTTGTTTTCAGCTTTTCTGAATTTGAATAAATGCAAAGCAGGTGAAATCCCTGATAAAGACTGAACGTGCTTTTTTTATGTTGTTTTGACTTCTCAGATAATTATATTTGTTATATTATTATATTACAAACCAGCTCAAGTCATGAAAAAATGTCCTGTGTATATTCTCATTTTAAAATGACCCATTTATAATCTGAATTATAGTTAACATCGTCATTAAATAAGGAGATTTTGCAGTTGAAGTGTATTAGTGTGATATTTAGTTCCATTGACTTTTTTTGTAGTCCCTTAATTTGACTACAAATACTCATTTTGATTTAAAAGAATTAGTTTGTTCATTCACAAAACAATTATTCACCTTCACTGAATGATCTTTAAGAACTTGGCTTTTGCTTTCTCAAGATGTTAAGTGATGGACTTGTGGAATGTGTTTTTTTCTCTCTTTGGGCTCTGATTCTGACGGCACCCATTCACTTTAGAGCGAGCAAGTAATGAAATGAACATCTGTTGCCATTAACATCTGCTCCAGTTATAATAAAGCTTATGTTGTTACATCGATGATTATATTCAGATTATATTCATAAATCAGTTTTGGATTGTTCCGTAATTCAGATTTTTCTGCAGTGATCTCAGCTAGAGGGCGCAATGTGAGTCTCTGAGTGAATGAGTGTGTGTGTGTGTGTGTGTGTGTGAGAGAGCACGCTTTTAATGGGTCGGATCAGTTCTGCTCCACCCTCGCTGACAGTCAGCAGGTACACACACACACACACACACACACAAACGCGCGCGCGCTCGAGCTCGCCCTCGCGTTCACTCTCAACTTGAAACTTTCTAGCGTTCCTGCCGTTCGGATCAACCACACTGAGTCTTCGGGACAGCTCGTGCGGATTCTGCGCTTTTCAACACGGATCTGTGGAAATGTAATCAGAGTCGAGCAGGTTTGTGAAGTTTTAATTCATTTAGGAACACGGAGCGTTGAGAAACGGCTCTCTCCAGACGGTGTTTTCGATCGCTCCCGCAAAGCTCTCGTTTTATCTGGATAATATTTTTCCCCCCTGTCGCAGTTTTTATGTCGGAGCTCACGGGAAACGTTTCCAGGCGTTCACAGTGGGATTTTGATGCCGTGCTCGGTCCGAGTGGAATAACTGAGACATTGTTGCATTGATGGATAAGGCGATTCTGCTACAACCTGTTACATTCTGGAATGTTTGGAATCCTTTGAAGTGGACGCGGCGCGCCGCACAATAGTGGAGTCATTATGACGTCACGTTATCAATCACAACGCGCGGGAAGCTGCGATATTATTGAATTGACCTTTGGGAGATCATAATAAACTCTTTTTCTGTCGTTCAAATCAATGCTCGCGCCAGGGGTCTGTCCGCTGTCAATCACCCCGTCCCTCTGTCAGTCATGTTCTGTCAGTGATACGGGCCAGTCCCCAGCTGAAGGGCCACAGAATTGCTCGTGATATTCGTTTACTTCCGATCTCCATCCTGCAGAGTGTTTAAAACTATCCACTTCAAAAGCCTCTGGGATTTCAGACAGTTTCGCTGACTTGGAAGGATTCTCCTGTCTTTTTATCTGAGCTCTGATTGGACGGATAGCGCATAATGTATGGCCGGGGCCCGCCGCTGCAGCCAGGACAATGAGGGTTCCTGTGCGGCAATTGGCCGGGCTCTGGCCGTGGCTGCTCATGGCTGCCTCGCAGGTGGCTTTGGGCCACACGGGCCTGGAACTAGCCGCTGCCGTGGAGTCGGAACGCTCTCCCAGAGCCGCGATCAAGGTGTCGCTGCTGAAGCAGGAGCCCACCAGCAGGCCCATCACCCTGGAAGGGGTGTTCGCCGGAGGCAGCACAGGCTACGCTGAAGGAAAACTGATGCAGGTAAGAGCTGGAAGGTGTTTCGGTCTTGCACTGGACGGATGCTCTTCGTTGGCATCTTCGTGGAATTTTTCAGTTCTTTGTGATGGCAAAAATCGGTTGTTAATTTGTTCTTTATGCTGGGAAATATTGAAAGGAAACCGTTCGCTGAGAGATCCTTGAAGCTGAAGTTCTATTGCATTGCTGCAAAAACCTCTTTTAGGTGTCTAGGTAACTGCGTGGGATCTGAAGAGCATCTCACGTGTCTTCTAACTGGCACCAAAAAGTGTCTGGACTCTTAATTAAAACTTTCTGAATGTCAGTGGGTTATATATTAGATCAAAACAAATGCTCATTGTGAAGAAACGGCAAAAGCGTGTGATTTTGTTTATTTTGCACTAATATTTTTTTTATGTTGGCGCCACCAGCAATCATGATCATCATGAAGCTTTTACTCCTAAAAAGTATTTGGTCGTTTCAAACCGTCTGAATGTTTCTTTATTGTAAAAGAAACTGCATGTGCATGCTCTTCTAACAAACCATTTAGCAAAATAAAAATGCACTAATGTCTTTTGGGCCACAGTACATGTCCTGGTGCCGGAAACGCCTTTGCAAGATATTTGAAGCTTCGACTTGTAGACGGTGAATGTGAAAATGTCTGAATGTCATTGCATTAGATACAAGTGTCTTTATTGAAAACAGAGTACCAGAAACGACAACAGTTCACAGTTCTTTGCATGATCATCTTTGGCCTTGGAAGCTTCTACTGGCAGGCGGTCGCTTAAAATCGTCTGAATGTCTTGCATTAGATCTCGGCTCAAAGCAAGTGGCATTATCTATAGATGTTTTGTCACGTGCCGTGGTAGCGGTGTTTGCAGCTCATGCGGGATCTGTTGTCGTCTCTCATGCAGAACCGCTCACCTGGGAAGCCTTCAGATGCGTCTGAGAGAGCCAAGAGCTGCCCGGGCCTTATTGGAGCTGATAGATTTGTGGTGTTGTAAAGCGTTAGGTCTGTTCTCCGAGGCCATACTGCCAGATGTTCAGGCTTTGAAGGCTGCGAGTTTCTCCACGAGAGCCGTCCCGATCGAGCCGGAGGGGCCTTTATCCCAGTGGGAAAGAGTTATTGCATCATAAAAAAAATAAACTAAAACCGATTTGTTGTTAGCGCGACGCGTGTTCGTTGGAATCCGACAGCAGTTCACGTCACGGGGCGATCGCTTCATTAGACACGGACTGGAGTTCTGTTTTATTGGCCTCTCTGTTCCGTTGCAAGTTGCAACTAGATTTTTGCTTTATCTGAAGAAAGTGTCCCTGCCTGTGCAAAAATGCGCCGTGCTGTGGGTGGTTGCTAAGGTGTCCTGGGTGGTTGCTAGGTGGTTTCTTACCGTTCCGAGCGAAGAAAGTCCACCCTCAAGTCTCCGATGTTCTGGCCTCTCTTCAGTCTGAGTCTGAGAGTTTATGTAGGCCGTTTTATCGTAATCGCGAACGTTTTGAGGTGTCATTCATGCCGCCGGTGACTAGTATCTACACGCAGAATGTAAATTGTAATTGCAAGCCCATGCAAAAGAACATTGTGGGTTTGTAACTCAAAGGTTGAAGGTTCAAGCCCTGTAAGGGGTGTTTCGTGAAGCGTACAGTCGCTGTAGGTGTCGGCAGAGTTAAGAAACATCCGCTTCTTTGAGTGTAGCTAATTATCAGATAATGCATGCATGTGCGTCTGATTTACAGAAGGGTATCGGTCTCTTGCTTACAGAGAGCGTGTCGCACAGACACTGCTTTTTGTTGCAGCGCCAACCTGTTGCAACAGGCCTGGCTCGCTTCGGCGCATTGTCCTCCTGCATAATGTTCCCTTCCTCTAGGGGACAAAGTGATAGAAGCAGGTGGGGGTAGGGGGAAGTTTCTATCTTTTCTTCCCTCACTTTTTCCTTTGGACCGACCGCATGAATTCAGCATTACGCCTTTTATCTGCTGCTGGGAAGAATGATATCGAGAGATCTGCTGCGTGGCGTGTTTGTAGGCTGTGCATCAAATTATGCAGCGCGCTAGAGCTTCTCTGTGTTTGGCCTTTTGACAATATTTGATAGATAAATCTGGGTGTTTGTGTTTGCTTTTCGGTACATGGTTGCAGTTTGAATTCAAAATAATGTATAGTAAAAATCAAAGATTGTTTAAAAAATTTAAAACTTCAAGAATGTACACATGGAAGAATGTTTGCAATAATTAGTCTTTTAATTTGTTTTTCCAAAAAATAATATTTTGTTTGTTTTTTAACTTTTGTTGAATAACTGAAAACTCATACGTATATGATTTGAATTTTCTTTGTTATAAAAATGCCTTATTTTATATATATATATATATATATATATAATGTATATGTGTGTGTATTTTTTAATTTATTTTTTTTATTTTTTTAAGCAAGGTGTGACTTCAACAGTGATTCACACATAGTATGAAAAAATATATATAAAATAAATATTTATTTTTTAATTTTTTTAATATATATTTATTTATTTATTTATTTATTTTATATTTATATATAAAATCTTCATTTAGTTTATGTTACAATCAAGTTCTGAATGAATCTTCGAGGTTGAAGCGATTCACAAAAATGAATCAGATTGAACTTGTCACGTATTTCTCCCGGACCTACGCCGTCCCGTTCGTTTGCCTCCGTATTAAGCTCCAGAGCAGCGAGGTGAATCAACAGCTTTCCTCTGCAGTTCAATGTGTGCTGGATTAGTGCTTTTCCAGGCGTGTCTGCTTCGGCTGTCCTCGGGCGGCTCTGAATTCGCCGCGTTGAGGATGACAGCCAGTTTTCATAACCACCAGTAATTACACATCTCCCATCCCATTTGATCTTCCTAAGCATGTTGTTTCTCCAGGCCACAGGTTGGCGAGCGGCGCTACCCAAATTTGACTGGCTTTTCTGGGCCGGTCGGCGGATCACAGGCAGAGCAAAACAAGATCAGACATGATGATGGTGGAAATGTTTTATTTAAGGAGAAAAGGCCTCTCGGCGCAGCCACTGGTCTTTAATGGAGGCTGATCGTACGTGCTCTGTTTATTTTGCATTACAAATGTGCAATTTGATTTGACACAAGTGGTACCTTTCACTGTTTATACCAAAAATAAATGATATTTTATACATGTCTAATATTACAGAACACAGTTACTATCTGTATGTCAGTAAGACGCAGGACATGCTAGATGTGTAGTGGACAAAAAGTGCCGTTTATACCAACAAATCAATACAGCAACCCCAAAATGTATTTAAACATGCAGTAAATATTATAAACATGGCAGCTTGTTTCTACTGTAACTTTTTCACCCCAACACTGTGCTTATATTTCACAATTCTGACCTTTTTGGGGAAAAATAAGATATCCGTTTTGCTTTTTTGTTATTTGAGGAAAAAGTATTAATTGTAAGATAAAATATATATTAAAAAAAAATAGTTTTTAGTAAACAAAACAAGTGCCGTCAAAAAATTAATTGTGATTAATCGCGTCCAAAATAAGTTTTATTTTTACGTAATATTTGTATACGGTGTCTAATTATGTGCTGTTTAAAGAAATACAAACTCATGCATGTGTATGCAATTCTAAATATATATTTTTGCGAGTGTATTAATACACACTGGAAAGTACACGTACTGTACATATAACTTTTATTTTGGATGCTATTAATCATTTGACAGATCTTTAAAAAAAAATATATATATATATATATATATATATATATATTATTATTATTATTAAAATTACATTTTTTTATTTTTTTACTTGTTTAATTCTGTGGTGCAAACAAGGTTTTGTATTTAAATGTGATTGCATCAAATTAAAACTGCAAACCATTTGATGCAAAGATGCACACGTTACAATGAAGCAAACCAATGCAAAGTATATACCAGGTATTTTTTGGACTTGCCGTGGCTAAGGGATGAATTTATTTTGGAATCTGCGGCTCTTGCAGGAGTTGTGAAGGGCGATTTTTGGCCTCTGGTGGGCCAAGTGAAAATGTTTAAAGAGCGCACTTTCCTTCAGAGTCCATTAGATTAGTTTCTTCCTCCTTCCCTCCCGGTTTGTTTAGCGCTCTGTGGCGGAGAGGTCAGCTTAACCTTTGTAAACGCTCACAAAGAGCCGTATCAGGTTGTACTGAAGCCACCGATCCTCTTACCTGCAGTAGAGCTGGGTGGCATGACGGCTGGCAGGAGCTCTTCTGCTTCTATTGCACTAAATCTATTCTTTCAAAAGGGAAGGGAATTAACGCTCTTTTCTAGAAATCGGGTATTAGGTTGATCAGAAGGGACCGTAAAGAAATGCTGTTCATAAAATAAAAGGATTCACAAAAATAGGACACAACTGCTTTCGATATTGATCATCAGAAATGTTCCTTGAGCAGCAGATCCTCATATTAGAACGATTTCTGAAGAATCGTTATTGATGCGCGTTCACAATTAATTACAAGGAAATGACAAGTAACACATTGATTTAAATGCAAGTTGTTTTTACAGAAGAAATACAGTATTGTTAACTAAAACTACAAAAAAATAATTCATTTCAATGAAATAAAACTGCATTTAAAATATTCGATGAAAAATATGCAAGTGCCACAGAATAATAAAGTAAATAAAGCATGACAAATGTACTAAGATTAAATAAACCACTACCACTGCTGTTTAAAATAATAATGAATCATTCTAATTTTATTTATCAAAGCTTATTTACTGCCTTTCATGCTTTTATTACTTGTGGAAAACATTAACACAATTTTAGTAGTAAAAAATGGCATTGCGTGTTTTTTTTTTTCCTTTAACATTTTCAACTTTTAATAAAAAGTGTTTTGTTTTCGTGCTTCTTTCCGTCTTCGGCAGAAACCTGGCCGGCTCTCGCCTTACCTTTGCCTAATCATCGGCAAAGCGAGCTCATTTTTGTGACCTCCTCAGAAATGGCTTTATTGGATTACGAGGAGCGTGACGGCAGACGTTGGAGTTAGCCGAGCAAACGCCCTCGACGTCTTGGCAGCTTTGTATCTATCGTGTAACTCTCCACTTTTCTTCCAAATAATCTCCTGTCCTGTCTGATCTCTCAGGAGGACGGATGATGGGGAGGCCGGGATGGATGCGTTAATGGAGCACGAGATCAAAGCGCTAGGTTGAGAACGCGAGTCGAGATGATTAAAAAGGAGCTTGTTTACTCTGCGCTTCCGATAGGCCTCCCCTCCCTCGTTCAGACGGGTTTCCTGTCTATATTTCCCTCTTGGAAACTGATAACAGGCCGTCTGTCCCGACCTGTTGATGTTTGTCTTCCAGCCTGCAAATTGAAAGCTTTTGCTTAAGTCTCCTGATCTTTCTTTTATGAAAGAAAAAGACCTCGGGAATCTCTCATCCGTCTCTTCTCCAGTTTCACAAGAGATGCTGCCATAAACCTAAACGCTGCTTGTCGGGTTCTCCCGAGATCAAGTGATGAAAAAAGTGGCGCTGAAATCGTTTTCACCCGGAAAAGACTTGCGCGTTTCATGTAAAATAGAGAAAAACTGAAAAACCGCATTTCTTTTGTAAACCAAAAATATCTAACTTTTTTTAATTCAATGTTTTAAAAACATTTTATCTCCAAATTCGAACAGTAGAAATAAAAGTTTGAGCTGAAGCACTAACATTACTAAACCTAAAACTGAAATAAAAATAAATGAAGTGTATAGAATAAAACAAATAGCTCAAATGAAAATAATTACCAAAAACGTTTTTTAATTGTTTTTAATGCTTTTATTCTTAATGATTTCTACAACATAGTATTTAAATGATACGCATCAAAAAACAGTATATTAATTCTATAATGGTATGTGTATATATATATATATATATATATATATATATATATATATATATATATATATATATATATATATATATATATATATATATATATATATATATATATATATATATATATATATAGTACTAAAATGACACTGAGTTTGATATTTAATTTGGTGTTGGAAAATGGCTACATTTCACAATTAAGTAAAATTTAAATAAGTAATATTAGATAATGTTAAATATGAAAAAATATAGCATTTAGAAATACTGCCTTGCCAACTGACAAGTGAGACCGGTTTAAGCCCGACAAATAAATTACTGTCTAAAATTGAAATTAGTCTAAATTAAAGATAAAATATATATATAATTAGTCTTCTTTATATATATATATATATATATATATATATATATATATATATATATATATATATATATATATATATATATATATATAAATAAATTATTTTTGTTTTATTATTATTATTATTAATTTATATATATATTATATAATAACAATATTATATATATTATATTAATATATAATCACAATATTATTATTATTATTGTTGTTGTTGTTGTTGTTGTTGTTGTTATTAATTTTATTTTTTTAATACAAGTAAATGTCCTCAGCTTTCATAGAGCAACATCCGAGCAATGACATTGGCTCTGCATAATCTGAAATTGATCGTTGGTTTGCGTCAGCATCCTGAAGCCAGAAGCACGGTACCATTCACTCCCACACGTCTGGATTTTATAACAATTACATCAGTAACGTGAGTGAATGCAAACCACATTCCCTGTGCTTTCAGCCCTAAAATTAGCCCCTGCGAGTCCCAGCCTGCTTGCTAACGGTGTTAGCGATTTGTGGGACGTTGTACTGAAGGCTAGCGGACGTTACGGGCTGCTGCGGGACACGATTGGGCTCGCGGTGCTGCGAATCAAACGGGGCCAATCAGATTACACGCTTTTATGGCCCACTAATAGCTTGTTGTTTCCTTCGTGTCACGGTGGAATTCCCGATGATTTGAATGAAGACGAAAGCATCAGGAAGGGACTCTGGATCTGTCGTTATGAAGCTGATTAAAGCGCGTGTTTGTTTGCGCCGCAGCATGTCCCGAGTGGAGCTTTCACAAAAGATCGGCCTGTGGTGGCTTTGAACTCCTACCTACCTGTAAAAGCCTGATTAATCCTCTGTTGACTCTTGCGTAAATCCATATTAAAACTCTATGAACAAGATAATCCCTCATTTAACTCTCTAATAGGCTTTTCACTAGTGATATATGCACTTAACCGTGGGTTTGTGTGTTTGTTTACCTCCAGGTTATGGAGGGAGCGCTCGTGTCGTTTAAATCTGTGAACGTTTCAGCCGAGGAGCACAAAGGATGAGATTTTGAAGAATGCTGCTTGCCGAAAGATTGCAAAGAGAGCATGTGAATAATGAAGTCGATAAGAACCGAAATGGTTTATATATCAGCATTCTTCAAAATATATTCGGGTTTTTTTGGGTGTACTGTCCCTTTAAGGTCACTGTTAAATTTGGTTTGAGAATACATGTTTCTATTGTATCTATTTTAATCTTAACATGTCGTTTTAAGGTCTTCTGATGTATTGTCAAGGCTGATTATATCGCATGGTATTTGTCACTTTTTTAATTCTCAGCATTGACCTATAGGTGTTTCTGTTTGGCTGATATGAAGTGAGACTTTTATTTTGACAGCACAGAGAACAACAGTTACAGGGTTTACATACATTTTTCAGTTTTTTCCTTTTTCTTTATTTGTTAAATTAAAATTACATTAATCAAAATTGCATTAATTCTATTTATTCACTTTTTTGCATTTTCAAACTGATGTCTAGTTTAGTTAATATTATGTAAAACGTATATCTGATTTCATAAATTTGTGAGCGTTTTTACTATTTCTAAATAAACATTTAATGTAACTTATATAAGCTTATGTATTAGCCATCTTGCTCCTGAAGATATCGGTATCGGCTTTTCAAAAAAGCTAGTTTTTAATCCGATAAACCGCCTGATTATTTTGTATTTATTTGTTGTGTTTATTTGAGTCTGTACACACCAATGTAGTTTATGAATAAATACGAGTCTCTGATTGAAGCTTGTTTGGTAACTGGGGGATGTTAACTAGCTTTCGAGCAAGATAATCATCGTGGCTGATATTCGGCTTTTTTGGTTTGTTTGGGGTTTTTTTTTTTGGCATTTTTAGCCTTTATTGTGAAAAGAAAGATCAGAATGATCTCATTTAATCTGCTTTCTATTTCCCATTGGCCGCTCTCTAAAATATCAACATCAGTCCTCAACAAATCAATACTGGTTAACCACTGATTAATGACCCTGGGTTAAAGGAACACTCCGCTTTGTATGAAAATAGACTCCCCAAGAGTTAATAAGTTGAGTTTTACCATCTTTGAATCTCATTAGCATCGTTAGCATGGATCATCCCGTTTCGGCTGCTTGATTTCGCTGCACCTTTCAAACTTTCTTTATTCTTGCGCAACTTTTCATTTTCCGCTGGTCTCGGTGCACAATACAACTACAGAGCGGTCAGCTTTTAAATAAGAAAAACATCGTGGCTCTTTGGCCATCGTCGAACGCGATGCTACTGGTCTAATCGGATTCAATGATCTATGCTAAGCTATGCTAAAAGTGCTATCGCCAGAGCAGGTGTGTCCGTCTGCCTGCCTTCGAATCGTTTATAAGGGGACTTTCCAGTCGGTTTTGTCCTCGCGCTTTTGTAGTTTCCCAGCATAGGTCTTTTTTAATGTATTCTTCGTGCAGCAGCTTCTGTTCGAGGTTGTCATCGTGGTGCTTTCGAGGTGGATGCGTCGTCTCCGAGAGGGTTTTATGGCGTTGACGTCTCTCGGTCCTTCAGAGCAGCTCTTCTGTGACGCTTGGGCTGTAAATTTCTCTCAGGGACTGTCAGACTGTCAGTCGTCTTGCTCTGAGCGCTGCTGCGGTTGTTGGCGAGAACGCTGCAATAAAAGATCAGTGTTATGCAGCCTATTTATTTCTCTGAAATATTGAAGGGCTGCGCTCCGTTTCTTTAGTGCTAATAAACGCGTCCGATCGTGTCCGGTGGACAAGGACTTCCTTTACAGGACTGCCTTAAGACGGGCTAATCAACTAGGGATTTTGTGTGCCACAATATTAGGATGCATGCATAACCCTATAATATACATTACATGTAGATATATTGCAACAAAGTTAGAATACTCTTTACTGTTGCTAGATTTTAGTGCATTGCTGTGTGTGGCTGCTGACTTGAGCGCCTCTAAAAAGTCTTTTTAATATCATTACATTGTTTTAGTGTACATTTTGTCTCAGTCTGAAATCTGAATATGAATTAGACTTGATTTAAGGGACAGTGACCCAGAAGAAATTGTTGCAGGTGTTATATTGACGTCCAAATGATAAGAGTTTTTAAAATGTTTTAGTCGAACTCCAGTTATATTATTTTGTACATTTCAATGCAAAGATAAATGTAAAAAATTGGAGTGAATGAATGAAGTTGCCTTTACTGTTACTCATTAAGAGAATTAATATATAGTTCACACTACCACTTTCTAATGGTTTTGAACAAGCTCCCTTTTAGCTCACCAAGTACAAAAATACAGTAAAAACCGGTAAGAGTTGCATGGTTTTTCTTTGTCAGTGTCTTTTAAAATGTAATTTGTGTTCAAAGCTGAATTTTCAGCATCATGCTCCAGTCTTCAGAGTCACGTGATCCTTCAGGATTCATTCTAACACACCGGTTCGCTGCTCCAAAAACGTCTGATTATTATCAGTGTAGTTTTGTGGAAGCTGTTATTCATTTCCTCGTTCATTCATTTTAGATGTCACCCTATGATGCTGAATAAAAGTATTTAAAATCTCACCAACCCCAAATTCTCAAACAGCAGTGTGTGTCCTGGTTTAGTTAGTTAGGTGTGTGTGTGTGTGTGTGTGTGTGTGTGTGTGTGTGCGTGCGCGCGTGCAACAGAGGGTTGAAGTGGAGGATGCATGGCAAAGCTCTTAAAGTCACTGGGCCGCGGTCTCTTGTTTTAGTCATTAGAAGAGAAAGGAATGCTGGGATGTATTTGTGTCTGTCAGTGGCATGTTATACAACACATTCCTCTGGCGTTTTCAGGCAAACAGTCTCTTAGAGAGGCTCCATCAGCCCTGCGTCGTACACACACACACACACACACACACACACACACACACACACACACACACACACACACTCTGGACTAAACATGCTAATGGGCTTATGTTTATCCCAGGTGGTTTTTACCAGGGTCCGTGTAATGGATGATCTTTTGTGTTATATGTTAGTTACTCATATAATAGTTGATGTTGTAGTTCGTCTATTTCAGGTGAGATATGCGCGTGATCTAATTAGGGGTGAAATGAAACTTTCAATCATCCCGCTTGTCATAAAGTGAAGTCTGGCAGGCTAATGGCTGACTAATAGAGAAGTCGTAAAAGTCTCTATCGTTTAGATTATCAGATGCTAGGAAGGATTATTTGTTCATGGTCTGTTTTTCTACTTTCATTATCATTTGTAATTTGCTTGCGCTTGGTTGTAATTGTAATATTAGTCGCCTGTCAGCTAAGCAGCGGCTTATCTACAAGCATAAAGTAAGGATCGTGAGGTAAAACTCTAAGCACCGTAACACGTGTGAACACCAGATTTCATATTTGATTATTAGTGTTTGTTTTTGCAACATGACTGCATCTGTCGTCTATCACTTTGATTTATTTGACATTGCATGCATTGAACAGATAAAAGACAATGTGAGGGTGAATAAATCGTTACAAGTACAATTAACACTTTACACTAACTTCAGTTGATGTATTAACTAACACTTAACTGTTCATCGAATACAGTATTTATTCATCTGTTAACATTATTTAATAAAATACAGTCATACGTTGTTAGTTCACAGTGCATTAACTGTTAACCAACAGAACTTGTGTTTTTAATAATGCTTTAGTAAATGCTGAAATTAACATTAGCTAAGATTAATAAGTGCTTTAGGAGTATAATCCATTCTCGGTTCACGCCAACTAATGAAGTAGATTTCCATGCACAATACCATTCTTTGTGTGTATATATATATATATATATGTATATGTGTATATATATATGTGTGTACATACATAAATACAGTATATATGTGTGTATGTGTGTCTATGTGTGTGTGTGTGTGTGTGTGTGTGTGTGTGTGTGTGTGTGTGTATATATATGTGTGTGTGTGTGTGTGTGTGTGTATATATATGTGTGTGTGT
This sequence comes from Puntigrus tetrazona, assembly GCF_018831695.1. NCBI lineage: Eukaryota > Metazoa > Chordata > Actinopteri > Cypriniformes > Cyprinidae > Puntigrus > Puntigrus tetrazona. The sequence continues at coordinate 31,334,885 of NC_056703.1, read as the reverse complement.
GTGTGTGTATACATGTATATCTCGGCAAATGTAATTTATTTCTTTGGTGATCAAATATTTGCAATATTTTGCAGCAGAGCCCAGTATTAGAGACGTCTGCATGTAATATTTGACTCTCAGTCTTCCGCAGTCAGGCTTTGCCGGAGCTCACGGCCGGGTGTCCAGCAGGGTAATGAATGATAATTGTCCGTCTTCAGCGGAGCTGATGAGATTCAGATGTGGGCCGTTGGGTTTTTATTGGTTCGGTCTGTGGGTGGAGATCGGGATCTGCGCTCGGAGATAAAAACATCACAATGAACATCATCTGAAAGTCAAAGGGGATTTGATTTCTGTTCTCCCTCCGCCTTGAGGTTTTGTGTGAATCTCTGCTGGGAGAAACCGTAGTCTCAGAGCTTGCATCATAGGATGGCGTGCGTTCCTTTTAGTGTAAGTCACGAGGTCAGTGCGCTTGTGTATTTCTATAAGAGCAAGGGCGCTTTAATCGCGAGCCGATAACGTGCTTTTATTAATAACTTGCATCGTTGGCTTCCTCTAAGGGGCGTGTCTTTCTGTGTGCAATCGGAGGTCTTTGTAAACAATAATATGTGTCATGTGGCTTTTTCGTTAGAATACATACACAGATAGACAAACGGCACAGGAAGAGCGTGATTGGTGAAAGAAATGCAGGCAAATAGAGCTTCTGCTCGGTTCATGCACGTTTAAAGACGTTGATGGCGTTGCAAAAAGGCTTCCATTTCAGCTAAATGCTGTTCTTTTGAATCTTAAAAATAAAATGTAAATTAAAAAAATAAAAAGTATCACCGTCAAAGTTTTATAAGCAGCAAAACTGTATTTGAATAACTCTTGATGGGTCATGTGACACTGAAGAGTAATGATGTTAAAATACTAACTACTTTGTGAAATATAATCAAACTAATGCAGACAGAACATATATTTCAAAAACGTTTTAACACTAGTGGACTATTTTTGCCTTAAATGATTTTTCCGTGTTCATATTAATACACAGGATGTGTTCATAAATTGGGGACAACATAACAATGCTGTGTTCGCGTCAAGCAGCTGTAAATCTCTTTGGATGGAAGTCGTTTTTGACAAAAGCGAGCCGTTTTCCAGACCCTGAGATGTTAGTAAACCTCTGGTGTGAGTGGCGCCGGGTTGTTTATGCCCCTCAAGCTGTTGTTTTAGACGGTGTGCTTTCTCTGGACGCGCAGGGCTTTAGCTGGTTAGCTAGCTACACTTTCCCCACTAATGTCCTGAAGAAGTGCTTTTTTGCGTGAGCTGCATAGAAATCTTATTATCACAGATGTTTTACAAGGAAGTATTTTGTGGAGGCTCTTAAAAATGAATGTCTTTTATATTTTCTGTTTGCAGTCATGACTCTGTAGTGAAGGACAAGTCATTGCTAACACTTTACAATAAGCTTCCATTGATTTACCAATAATCTAGATTTTATATTTCTTTGCCATTTACATGCAAACATGAACTGTTTCAATTGTACAGAGAAGTGCTTATTATATATATATATATATATATATATATATATATATATATATATATATATATATATATATATATATATATTATTTACTTATTTATTTACTTATTTATTTACTTATTTATTTACTTATTTATTTATTTTTGGCAGTGCAAATGTAAAAATATTTTTAATCTTAATGGTAATTTTACCATTTACTGATACATTATTAAAACATTACATATTATGTTATATTGTAATATTTACTATATCTGCAATATGTAAAGAACTAACAATGAAAAGTTCTTGCTAATCAACTTTAACACAAGTTTATATTAGTTACTACATGAACTAGTCTAACTTTATTGTAAAGAGTTACTGTATTATTTAATAGACCTGAGTGAACATGAATAGCTTTTTATTAACTAAGATTGCCAAAGATGAAATCCAGTAACAAATAGTCAAAGGCCATCATTCATTGTTAATAAGGTATTATCAAGTAATGCATAACCATTAAGCAAGAGGACTGATTGTCCATAAACATTTAAGCATAATTTCAGTGCATGCATCTCTTTTAGTTATTATAGAGGTTCTTGAGAAAACCGAGGTCAGAAGGTCACTGCTGAGTGTGTGAGAAAAGTCCCTTCATAACTTCATTTGAGTTTTAATGCAGCCGTGAAACCGATATTTATGTGAAATTGAGTGATGCGTGTACGACCATTTCCTAACCTCCATTGCTTCACATCAAAGTGGCTCAGATCTCAAACAAAAGCCATATTGTGGACTCGGAACCCGTCAGCGGACGCTGCGAGCGTCTCTGAATCACATGCTCGGTGTACAGACGGCCAAGAGCGCTGTCCCGCCGCTGACCTCTCCCCGGACACTCTGTGCCAAATAACCTGTGTATATGTTTTTTGTAAATTCGGCTATTTTCTATTTGTGACCCTGGAGCTCAAAACCAGTCATAAGCAGCATGGGTGAACTTGTACAGCAGTAGCCAAAAAAATCAGTCACATTTATTGATTTTCTCTTTTATTCCAAAAATCACGTCCCATGAGGATATGTTTACGATGGGAAATCTACAATACAGCAAAACTTCATTTTCGATTGCGACATGCGTTGATAAGACGTTTCATAAATTCCAATTACAAATAAAACGTCGTGAGTCCTTATGGCTGTGGTCACATTTATTTAATTTCAGTTTTATTTCGGTCCAACGAGAAAAAGCTGGCCAAGAACTGGCCAGGAAGTGAACTTGAAGTGTTTTGGTTTGTTTCTATACACACCTAGTAGATAAATTCAACACTAGAACTAGTCAACACTTCAGATTTTATTTTTAAAAACATGAAAAGGTGGATTCGGCCCTTCTTAACTCAGGGCGCCATCAGAAATACATACAAGTTATGAGAAATC
>NC_056703.1:31316998-31326998 GCF_018831695.1 Puntigrus tetrazona | reverse complement strand
CATCATTAACCCTCTCCTCTCCACTGATATTTTTAAAAGCTCAGCGTGTTTATGCAGTTTCTTACACCAAACGCTATTTTTGTTTTGTTTGATTTCTCATAACCGTACAGGTTCATCTAAAACTTTTAACGATACTGATCATGTAAAAGCACTGAAGTGTATCAAATAGGAGAACAGAGTGTCGCTTTAGACTGCTTCATTGATTATAATGTGAGCAGTTAGGATTGCAGTCTAGCCAGTATAATGTTCATGACAGTTTAATGTCTTACAGAGCCATGCATATGTTTTTGTTTAACCCTTTTCTTGCAGTTTTGACACCACGTGTCCGTCATTTTGTGCTGTTTGCATTCATCTTGTTCCAATGCAGTACTGCCTCACCTCAGTGGTGACTTTCTGATGTTTTTGCATGCTTTCATATTGTGTCATACACCAGTTGCTGTCTGATTTAGTTAGCTGTGTTGTGGGTCTTTAAGTCCAGTGCGCTGGGCCGGCCTGACTGACTGCACAAAGAGCACTTCACAGAGCTCGTGAACGTGCAGCTGCTTTCACGTCGTTTTTATCCATGACTGTAACTGGCTTTCTTTCAGTCTCTTCCACATCAAGGCCTCGCTTGCATCAGCCCGAGTGAGCTTCAGAGTCACACTGCACTTTAAAACCACACACACGCACACTACGAATGAGTGGGAACAGCTCTGGCTTTAATAAAAGCAGATATTTAAAGCAAACGAGATGAGAACGCCAAGAGGTTTGCTCAAGCGAGCTCCTCTCGTTATGAATGTCATGAATGCAGATCCACAGGTGTTTTTTTTTTTTTTTTTTTTTTTTTTTTATTAGAAAATCTTAAGAATGAAACTTCTTTATTTTGTTACATTTGTGTGTGTGTGTGTATGTGTGTGTGTGTATATATATATATATATATATATATATATATATATATATTTTTTTTTTTTTTCCTTTTCTAATATTAAAATATATATTAAAATCATTTTTAATTTTAAAAAAAAAAAATAAAAAAAAATATATATATATATATATATATATATATATATATATATATATATATATATATATATATATATATATATATATATATATATATATATATTTACTTTATGATCAAATAAACCAATGTTTGAACCTTATCAAGTTAATTTAAGAAATGTAATTACATTTTTGTTGTTGTTGAACATGAATGAAAGAAATAAAAGCTCAGGAAATCAGGAATACAGTTCTGGTTCAAATGACACCGCACATATATTTTGTATTGCAATAAAAGAGATTAGAGGGTACACTTTCAGCCAAATCTTACAATACGTAAAAATCTCGAACGCAAGAAATAATAAAGAAAAAGGCTTCAAAAATCACATGTGCACATGTTTTTCTTTGAATTGGGGCAATGCTCTGAGTGGTTTGGTTTCTCTCTCTGGTGTGTTAATGGAGCCTGTTTGTGTGCCTCAGTCTTTCCTGTTAGCGTTTGTTGGGCCGGTTTCCTTCAGATAATGACATGTCTCCCAGAAGACCTTGACTGTCTGGAACGGCGTGCAGTGCGTATGGCCTCAATGGGATGACATCAGCATTCCCTTACACCCGTGCACACCAACACCAGCTCACTCACGCATGTTTGAGATGCATGCCACTGATGCTCTGTGCACAGGAGATATCATAGAGAACAACCTACGCTTAATGAACTTTTCTATCCCACTGGAAGAGTTATTACTAACTCGGGACCTTCTTCAGGATTAGTGATGTAAATAACCCTTCGTTGCACTGCAATACACCCATGACACGCTGTATGTGCTACAGACACGCAAGATTCCTCAATAGATTCCACTCAAACACCCTAGCAACCTTCCAGGACACCGTGAGCAACCGGCCGCACAGGCTTTTATTGTTTCTTCTAAAGCAGTAAGCCAATGGGTGTCATTTCTACCAAAGTCGAACTTTTCATGTCCTTTGAAGTCGAAATAAATGCATATTTTTGTTATATACAACGAAACAAGCATGTGATGAAGACAAAACGTGCAGAATGTCTCGCTCATCCATCAAATGAGTGTAACGGCTTCTTGAGGCTTGGTTTGTTTTGCTCCTATGATGCTGGGTTGCTTTGGTTGCTGTCTGTTGTGTTTTATCGAGTCTTGTTGTAGGCCGCCCTCGATCCGTGACGCCGGAGGCGGAGCGCTCCACGGGTCGCTTCTAATGATGAAGGAACTCATCTTTTCATGTCAACATTTCACGCTTTTATTATATTAATGCAGGCTCAATTAGTGTAGAGTAGTGCTGGATTTCGCATTCCTTCCATTCGACTCACGTTCGCAAACCGATTTGTGTTCGACATGTTCGAATGCTGCTTCAAAGAGCTCGGCAGTGCTTTGCTACATCCGTGTGTGTGTGTGTGTGTGTGTGTGTGTGTGTGTGTGTGTGTGTGTGTGTGTGGCTGAAACTGTTCGTAACACTGTGAATGACTAAGTGATGGTAAATGATGTTAGAAAAGACTTCTGAATTTCTGGATTTTTTTGTTTAATTTATTTTGTTTATTTCTTTTAGTTATTTTTTTTTGTTACTTTTTTCATGTTTTTATATGAATTTATTACATTTTATTTATATATCTTAATATCATTCTATCATATTATATATTTTTCATTTTTCATATTTTATTTTGTCATTGTTTGACGTTTTGTATTTTATTTTCCATATTTTTTTAAATTACTATAATCATTTTTTTTTGTAATTTTATATTTGTTTTATTTTCATATTTTATTATTTTCCATTTTCGTATTCGTGTTTTTTTTTATATTATAATATTGTCTAAATAGATTTAATAAAAATAGTTTTTTAACTTTTCAATTATTTTACTTTTTTATTTTATTTATTTTTTATCCCATATAGAAAAATGGCTTATTCGTAATTTTATTTTATTTTACTTATTTGATTTGATTTGAGGCGCAGCTCTTATGTCGTCTTTATAAACTGTGCATTAAATAGTTGCTTTATTTCACACAACATATACTTTCAATTCTCCATAAATGTGACTTTTTTTTTTTTTTTTTTTTAATTTTCCCACTAGGCAAGACTCTGCATCTTTGGCACTGACACAAAGGACAAACACTCTTGTTAATTGGCAGAGCGGGCACAGAATTCTTTCTCTGAAAGAAGTGAATGAATTTTTTTTATTTCAGTCCATCATACGTTGGCACAGACAAAAACAAAACAAGGTTGCCGTTGCTGTGCAGATTTTTTTTTATTTTTTTGCAGGAGCGAATGAATGGCAGATTGTGTATGATATGAGGCTTTCTTTCTCTGTGTTTGCTGACTGTTAACTATTACCATGCCGTGTGTGTTTTGGCCGAATCCCAAACTGTTACACACACACACACACACACACACACACACACACACGAGCGAATCAAAAGGCTTGCATTACGACCTGGAGGAGCTCCAAGAACCCCTGCACCTCCGTCTTCCTCATTTACCCACTTTCATATCGACGCGTATTTACATGTAATATTGTCATAAGTTGATAAACACACCCAGATATAGCTGCTGATGTGTGATCTGTAACCCTCCTGCTCTCTCTGGTGTTTAATGGCTAGCTGATCAAAGACTCAGACGCCGCCAGCACAACTTTACTCTGTTTACTTGCCCTAATATCTCTTACATTTACTTCAGCCAAACAGTTATTCATTAATTTGTCCTTTCCCTCCTTTTCTTGACGTGTCTTTAGCACTGAGCTCACAATACACCTGTTTACAGTAACATTCTCAAATACACAGTGGTCTGTGTGGACTGTTTTCTGAGATCATATATATATATTAGATAGATAGATAGATAGATATAGATGGGTGTTGGTATGTGTATAATATAGAGATAGCTATAGAGATATATAGATATATAGAGATTGTGTTATTTTTATTTATTTTTCAATTCTTTTAGATTTCTAAATAATAAAATAAAACACGAATAAAAAGACTAAATAAAAAAGTGAACTAAAATACCAAACAATATCAATGTAAACTTAAGTTATAAATGTTACATTATATATTAAGTATTGCACAAATACAAAATTAAGAATTTTAGTTTATTATTCTGTGTTTAAAATGCAATGCTATAAAATTGCATATTTCACATTAATTTTAATTTTAATTGTATATTTTGTTGTAATTGTTTACATTTTATTATTTGTCTAATTTGTTTTTAAATTTTTACCTTTTTTATATTTTATTTTACACATTTTTATATATATATATATATAATTATTATTATTGTTGTTGTTTTTATTTTATTTAATGTTTTATTAAATTGTTTCTTTTATTATTATTATTATTATTATTATTATTATTTATTTATTTTAATTTTTTGCTGCCTTCCGGTTGCAAGGCCCGAGCTAACAGTGTGATTATTTTTATGATGTTCATGGCTCTATTGACTTTGACCATCACGTCTGGTCAGCAGTTCAGGTTATTAATGGCTGAGCAGTTTAATGAGTTTTTTTGCTCGTCATCTGCAGAAGTTTCCCCAAACACCGGTTTCTTTGGCTCTGTGTTTGTTGTCATGCGTTCGTGGTTGTTAGCCAGAGATTAGTCGCCAAGGCGTTCTGGAGCTTGAGTCATGAACAATAGACACACATTTGGCTGTAGTGTGGGTGAGCATGTCGTTGTGTCTTTGAACACTGATTTAACTCATCAATCAGTCAGTCAGTCATAAAGAACCTCCGGGAAAACCCTTCCTGGAATGGAGCTCTATCTGCTCTCCGCTGTGTCCTGCCTCCTGATTGGCCCACATCCAATCACCTTCGGAGCTTCTTATTATTACAACGGCGTGGCTTTATCTCTTTGATCGGTCTCAATTCTGCCGCTATTGCAGAGCCTGTTTTCATGCAAACGGGGAAAGAAACGGGCGCTTTGGAAAACGCAGCAGCTCCTATCGCTTTAATCTGTGACCTGGAGAAATAATTGCTCTGAATGAGGAACGAGCTCGAACGGACGCCGCAGGTTGGAGGAACTGCTCTGCCCTGCCCGAGAACCGGCGGAGAACTTGGAGCACATGAAGCGAAGTTAAAGCTGCTGTGTGAGTGTGTTTAGAAAATGACCAAAAATAACAACATATTTTTTTGTTTGTTAATATAAAAATATTAAGCAAAAGAATTGTGTAAATATATAATTAAAAATTGTTTGAATATAAGCATAATTTACAATTATTTAATTGACATTTATTTATTTAAATTAATAGTTTAATGTATGCATTTAAACAACTAAATATAAAAATACACACGTGTGTGTGTGTGTGTGTAAGTATATATGTGTATATATATGTATATGTCTGTGTGTGTGTATATATATGTGTGTGTGTGTGTATGTGTGTATGTATATATATATATATATATATATATATGTATATATATATATATATATATGTATATATATATATATATATATATATATATATATATATATATATATATATATATATATATATATATATATATATATATGTATAATGTGTATAATGTGTGTGTATATGTCTTAATTTGTAGATGTAAATAGCAATTTATTATGATTTATTTACCTACCTCTGTCTGGATTCTGGTGCCATTGTTTTGAAAAAATAAAAATAATAAAATCTTTCAATGAAGCTGACTCACAAATGCATGAATGTAAATGTTGTTTTTAGTTTTTCTGTTCCTCTTACATGCTGAAAAGACTCGCTGGACAGCAACCGCTTTCAACTAGCTTAACCAGCCAGGCTAAACTGGTCGTCCAGCAGGTAAAGGGTTTTTGTGTGTGTCCCGTGCCGTTGACCTTGGCATTGACCTGGTTTTTTCTGCTCAGTGTGAATGTGAATCTGCTGTATAATGCGTCTGAAGTGGCAGCTGCGGCGTAGTCTTTGTTACGTGCTGGTAAACGGATACCGTGTCGCCGACGCTTGAGGAGACATTGTTTAACCATCTGCCTTTTGTCCTGAACGGAGCTGCTGCTTTCATACAGGACTCACGGCAGTGGAGCTAACGTGCCATTTTATCAGTCTCTTCAAAAACACTCAAGTCAAATAAGATCTTTCTCAGGGTTTCTCGTTTATCGTGTTGCTGCTTCACTTTTCTGTTTAGTTTCAAGGATGTTTAGAATAAGACAAAACTGATTTTTCACGGCTGCGCAATAGTAACAAAACATAATATATTACAATACAGGAAATTTGATTTCTGTAAAATAACTTTTCTTTTTCTTGTTTTTCTGAATGCAACCCATCTTTTTAAACCATAAAGTAACTATTTCACCATGCTTTTTATAAGCTACTTTTTAATTGTTTTTGTCCTAGTGTGTATGTGTGTGTATGCATATGAGAGTGTGTGTGTGTGTGTGCATGTATGCATGTGTGTGTGTGTGTGTGTGTGTGTGTATACACACACACTAATGCTTATAATGCGTTATCATAATGCTCCCAATATTGTGGCTCCTTCGACATATATTTTTTGCCGATACTGTACAGTGCCACGTGCGACAGCACCTTCTGAATGCTTTCATGAAGTCGCTGACGTGCAGTTTAGTTTGGCATGCGTTGTCATGTGCTTTCAGGGCACGTCGAGTCTCTTTAAGAGCGCTGAAAGTGGATCCAGCCGCTGGATCTGTTACACCGTCCGTCTCGCACAAAGACCGAGATTTCCATCTGAGCAACACAAAAGAAGCCTCATGTATGAAGTGAGACAGACTGCCCGTCCCTGACACCGGAGGAATTTCCAGAAAGACAGACGAGCCTGTGTGTGTGTGTGTGTGTGTGTGTGTGTGTGTGTGTGTCAGAAGAGCTCACGGTGGTGGAAAGGGTTAAATGTTAACGCTTCTGACCCTTTCCACATCCCTTTAGAAAGCAATCATAAACCAGCGCACTGTCCGGCCTGGCTTTCAGAGCGCTCTTTCAACCACTGACGTGCCCTAGAGTTTGTAAAGCGGGAAAATCAAAGGGATTGTAATATAGGCCTATTTGGGAGAAAATTATGGGTTGGAAAATAAATAGACGGCGAGCGAGGCTGGCACACCCTTCGGCCGGGCTTGAGTTTCAGTAGCTGCCTTTGAAAGACGGCACAGGTAACTAGAAACGCACGGAAGGTTTTCTGGATGCGGTTTAGATCTGGTTGGTGGTTAACAGCTCGCTATTGTGTTTGAGTGCGTGCTTGTATGTTTGTGTGCCGCCGCTTGTCCGGCCAGAGCCGCATTAATATCAGTATGAATATCACGGGGGCTTTGTGTACGAATGCATTACGTGGTTTTCCGTGTCACACGGGCTCTTTTTTCCACGCTGCCATGCCAACTATTTACACCAGTGACTCTAAGCCGGTGTGTCGCCATCCAGAGGTGGGCTCCAGGTCTTTCGGTGAAGAAAATTCGACGCAGGCCATAAAATGCATTGCGTTCCGGTCTTCAGTGTCACTTCGATCCTTCAGAAATCATTCTAATATGCCTCTGCTCAAGAAACATTTCTGATTATTCTCAGTGTTGAAAACATTGTTGAGTATTTCTTTTTGTAGGATTTGTTTTGAAGAAATTAATACTTTTAGACGGAATGCATTAAATTGATCAAAGGAGACAGTAAAGACATTCAAAATTTTACAAAAGATTTCTTTAAAAAATGTATATTATAATGTACTGTATATTAATTAATAATGATGATAATATTTTTTTTTATAATGATAAAAATAAAAATAATTTAATTTTTCATTGTGATCAACACTTTTGTGGAATTATAATTGCATAAAAAAATCCTCAAATTTTGTGATAAACTATTATTGCAATAATAAAAAGCATTTTCTTTTATAAATCTATTTTAAAATGTAGTTTATGATACAAAGCTAAATTTAAAGCATTATTTCAGTCACATGATCCTTCAAAATCAACAGTAGTTATTGTTGTTATTGTTATTATTGTTATGATTTCTAAAGGATCATGTGACACTGAAGACTGAAGTAATGATGCTGAAAATCCAGCTTTGGATTGCAGGAATAAATTACATTTTAAAATATTTTCACAGGGAAAATATTTTTAATTGTTATAATATTTCCAATATTTTTATGAAAAAATGCAGCTTTAGTGAGATTTAATCTTCTTCTTTCAGGCATTCCTAGTAAAATAAATCCTGTTAGGTTGTCAGGTGCATAAAACCAATAAGAGTCCATATTTCAGGCCGCTGTTGCTGTTCGTTAAAAATAACTGCTTTTGTGCAATAAACATTCGCCGAGGCGTATTGACTGCCATTCGGTGCCAAAGCACTGATTTCTCGCTCTTCAGTTTCCCAGTGTTTTGACTTCATGCGCGCCACGTGGATCTGTGCTCGCTCGTGGAGAGCGGGGTTGATGTGTTGATCGTGGTACGCCGTCCTTTGAGCGCTTTGACCCTATAACATTCCCGCACTGGCCTTATTTTCATAACCTTCCCCACACGCTTTATCTGCGATGTGGTCACAAGCACCGCTATCATATAGGAAAACTTTGAACTGCATTGTTCATTGTTGATTTGGGATCTCAAATGCTAATCTAATGTAAATAGAAACGGAGCAAGCCCTCCTTCATTTACAGTGGCTATTCTGAGCCTGCTCTCCCGCCTCGCCGGTGGAAACCTGTGAACTTTGCTGCGGTTGAAGATCTTGTTCAAAGTCAGTGCTTACCTGTTTACAAATGGCATTTCCACAGTGAAACGTAAACTTAAATTGGACTTTTTATTCGCTCAGTTTTGAGATTCGAGTCTATTTTGACGCCTAGTAGAAAGAAAACGCCTATTTGAATGCGCTTTATCTGTTTGCGCTGGTACATTTCAGTTGCAGTTCTCATTTTTAAGCCCGCTTAGATGCAGATTTATTGTTATTCAGAGTCTTTTACTGAAGGAAGTATATTGTGAAGGTTTTTATACATCGCTTCGCTTGCATCTGTATATCACAATGCATATATCTTAAGTTACATTTTTACACTTCCTGCATTCACCGAAATGTACAGATTCGTTCCCATCCATATTCCCAAGGGTTCTGCTCATATATCCTTCTCCTTGTTTTATCATTGAACTGCACATTTTTCTCCACTTCAGCTGTAATTGCGTACTCAAAAACGTATAGCTTCATTCCTATGCATGTTTTCTGAGGTTTTGTTGAAATGGCGTCACTTGAAAAATACTTAAAATCATGCTGAAAATGTGTTTTTTTTCCAATTTATGGGGCGACGCAAAAATGCATCCAAATCCCTTTTGACTCTTAAGTGCACAAACCAAACAGGAATTGCGAACCTGGCTTTATACGCTGTTCTAAACCAATTGTGCCTGTTTATTTGCGTAATGCAGCATTTGCGCATTTCAACATTTCGGTAGGCACGCGATATCTATTATTTAAGACGCGTGCTAAGGCGCCGCTCGTGAACAACTTTTTAGCAGTCTGTGAATCAGATCGGATGCAAAGCTTAATGCAAATACGAATCAGAAAGGAATGTCGCCCCTCTTGCACCGGTTGAAATATCCAAATAGCTATGTCATATTTGAGTTTCCTCCTGTTGCCTTTGTTCCGCGGCAGCGCAGACACGCGTGACGGAGGAGTAATGCGCGTGGAAGATCAAGATGAGAAGATCAAAGGCTGCTATCAGGACAAACACACGAGCGTGTCCCGCTGCAGCTACATTATAAACAGACAATGCGTGTCACGCCGAGCTGTTATGTGATATGCGTGCGTATGGCGGGCAGGAATGCAGACAGGTCTTTCCTGTAGCCGTCATTCAAACATCAAAGCCCTCGCGCCGTTCTTCACGGGGCACGATTATATTTAGAGCCGCCATCTGACATCGGCGTGACGGGATGAGCGTAAACAAACAAGTAGGTCTGAACCTGCGCGAGGAGGATGAGACTCTCAGTGTAAACCGACCCACGCCTGCTGGTCACTTTCTCTCAGTCTCTGTTACTGTACAGACCTCTGTGTGTGTGCTAATAAAGGGTTAATAATTATACAAAACGTGAAATGAATTTGAAAGGAGTCTCTTATTCTC
>NC_056703.1:31309498-31314498 GCF_018831695.1 Puntigrus tetrazona | reverse complement strand
TCTATTTTATATACATTTTGTATTGTTTTTCGTTAAAGTATTATTATTTGACATATTTTTTGCTCAAGAACCTATGGTAATAATTTCCTGTGCTGGCGAGCTGTGATGCGCCGTGTCTGCTCCTTTAGTTCAGGAGGACGTGGATGTTTCCGTTGAAACGCTGCCTCAAACTCTTTCTATATCCGCTGCTTTTCTGAATTATAGTTTGTGTAGGCTCCGTCTTTACCGTATGTTTAAGTCCAAATGCAGCGGTATAGACGGAGGGTTTCTGAAGAATCTACTTTAACTATAGATGCCTATTTTTCTTTTCCACGAGCCGCTGAGGATTTATTGATCTCTTCATGGAAACGTAGTTATTTGTAGAGGCCAAAACAGTCTGACATGGGAACGCTTTGTGGAGGATGCGTTTGTTGATTTACTCTCTGGATGCCTATTTTTGATGTACTTGGTCCTTTTCTTTTAAACTTAGTTATTTTCACTTGATTTTTTTTCATTGTGAGGTTGTTTTGTATAGCATTTGTTAACAGATCCAACAAATTTGAAACTTATTTTATTTTCATTTATTTTAATCGCATCCCATCCTCTACTACATTTAAAGCAGTTTGTAATAGTATTGTACTTTTTATATTTTATACTTTAAAACATTTTGTGGATTTATCTTTATAGTTTTGTGTAAGAGGAGTGTGTGAAAGAGAGGAGAGAGAGAGAGAGAGAGAGAGAGAGAGAGAGAGAGAGAGAGAGAGAGAGAGAGAGAGAGAGAGAGAGAGAGAGGAGAGAGAGAGAGAGAGAGAGTATATATATATATATATATATATATATATATATATATATATATATATATATATATATATATATATATATATATATATATATATATATATATATAGTTATATATATATATTTTATATTTGTATTATATTTTATATATATTTGTATTATATTTTATTTGTATTATATTTTTTATTTATTTTATATTATAAGTATATATTATACTTTTTATTTATTTTTTATTTATTTATTTATTTTTTATTTATTTATTTATATTATATTATATATATATATTTATGTATTTATTTTATTATATTATTTATTTATTTATGTATTTATTTTATTATATTTATTTTATATATTTATTTATTTTTTATTATTTATTATATATATATATATACTTATATTATATTATCTTAATTATTATATATTTCTAAAATTAAAATATATCCACTTATTTATATATATATTTGTATTATATTTTTATTTGTATTTATATTTTTATCGATTAGAGGGCGCATTATACTTTTAAAGTAGGTGATATGTAAATACGGCGTTAGAGGGCGGATCAAAGTATGTTAATGAGAGGTTGTGACATCGTGAATCATAATTGCTTTAAAGGTTCTGATCGGAGGCCTTGATGATGTCGCCAGTGAAGGAGAGCTGTTTAGAAGCTTAGTTAGCCTCTCGACACGAGATCGAGTAGTTGAACTTGCAGGTCTCGTTGTGGTAGTTTTAGCGCGTTTTCGCGCCTCTGACAGCCGCCTCGGCGATTCGGGGCCGTCTGTTCGCAGCCAGTCCAGCAAACTATCTGGTGAATTTGGCAGCCGCCGCGCTGATGAGCTGAGAGGGAAATGAAAGAGCGACAGATAAATGAGCGTCCGATGAGGGCTGCTTGTGTTTGCTTTGGAGCTGATCTGGTTGATGCCTGATAACACTGCTGCTCTGTTTGAAGGCCTCCCGCCATTAAATGGCCATATTACATTGACTCACTTTACTGAAACGGCTCGGTTGGCGAGACAGACTCATTAGTGTAATGAGCGGGTAGTTAGTGTAGCGCCGCACAGATGAGTTAAGACGCTTGAACTCGGTGTTCGCCGTGCTTCTGCTGGCCGCAGACACACAATCGACAGACCCCAGACGCACACTGCAGGAGGTTTGTTGAGGATGAACCCTGCAACAGATGCCCTCAAACAGGACACTTTATCCAGAACTATCTCCCGCCGGCCCCTTTTCGGGTCTAGTGTGTCTTGTGAAGCTGAAAGAGTAGCTGAGATGTACATTGTTGTCTGATAAAGCTCCTCGCTCGCTTGTTTGGTTTATACTGGTTTTTTTTGCCAAAGTGTATATTTTATCTATAAGAGCATTTGATTAGTAAAAAAAAAGAGAATATTTGTTAAATATGAATATGTATTTATGTATTGTTTTATTTATATAATTTTTTTCATTGAGCATTAAAATTAAGAATTAAAAATAATTTGAATCTAATATTGTTATTATTAATAATAATAATAATAATAATAATAATAATAATAATAATTTTTTCTGCATATAAGGAAAGGTGTACATTTTATTTTAATTTGTGTATTTTTTAAATATTTGTTTAACAATAAAAATAATATTTTGATATATATATTTTATAATAATAATACACACACAATTAATAATTATTAAATATAATTAATCTCAGCAGTAATATTTGTTATCATTATTATATGATATTATTTTTTATTTTTAATTAATTTGATCTAAAAATGAACACACACACACACACACACACACACACACACACACACTCGTCGTGTTCTCAGTGGAGCTGATCGCTGTAGATTAGTCACTGAGAGCAGCGCCAGAGAATAAGTGAGCCTGCCGGTGTTCAGGCAGCTTTTCATTTCTTCCGGCCTGGCCTCTTCCTTTTCTCCGTCTCTCCTATTCTCCTCTCTCATCTGTTGCTCTTGGCGTGATTTTGCAGGTAAAAGCCTTTGTGATTTATCAGTCTGGCCATTCTTATCGCAGTCTCGGGCACGTATGAAGCTTTTCTCTCTTTATTTATTTTTTTTGCTTGTCAGCGGCTTTTATTTCCTGCCTGCTTTCTACAGTGAAGTCTACAACCAGGTTTCAGGAAAAACACGGTCCGGGGTTATTATCCTTAACTAAAACTGAAACCTTAGAAAAAGTATTACTTGGGAGGGAAAAAAACAATAATGGTTGAAATAAAGTGAAATATTTAAAATATATGTTATTTAATTTTCAGAAAGTGACCTATTCATTACACATTTTGTTTAGTTTAGGTTAAAAAGCAAAAAATAAAATAAAATAAATACATAAAAGCTTA
The DNA here is from genome assembly GCF_018831695.1 of Puntigrus tetrazona. NCBI lineage: Eukaryota > Metazoa > Chordata > Actinopteri > Cypriniformes > Cyprinidae > Puntigrus > Puntigrus tetrazona. Next base: position 31,311,395 of record NC_056703.1, on the reverse strand, counting down.
AACGTAATGAAAACAAACAGTATGACGATAAATAGAATAGAATAAAAAAAGAAAATTGTATTTATTTATTTTTTGTTTTGTCTATATATGTACTTAAAAAGAAATCTAACTTCTTATAATTCAAAATATGTTTATGTAATTTAATTCAAATTTAAATTAATTTAATTCATTTTATTATTATTTTTTTTTTTTTTTTTTTTATATGGGCTGTACCAAAATAACTGAAACTTAAACTATATAGACAATGTAAATAGTTGCTAAAAACAATAAATGATAAACACATTAATTATAAATGTGGGGGTGATCTAAATAAAATTTATAAATTTTAATAAAAGCTATAGTACAGTAAGTAGATCAGGTAAAGTTATATAAGTATAATCCAAGTATTAATTAAACCACCCCAAATATTTGTAGCTGCTTTCTGATGAACTGGGGATGCGTGTTCTGTGTATGCTCAAATATGTCGTATTAGGTTGATAAGTCATCTATTTCTAAGCAGTTTAAAATGATCAGCATCAGCCATTTAGATTAGATTAGACCCAGATTAGATTCATCTTTATTGTCCCCTGCACAGAGTACAACTACAGCTAATTGAGTAAACATATCTAACGCTTCATTATATGCTTTTAATGCCAGATTTCATGGCAAAATGCCACTCAAGTCTAAGATGTAGACATGAACGCGAAATGCACAGCAAAGCCATTTAGAATGTAATAAGTTTTTTATTTCAGGTAAACTTGTTCTTTTGAGCTTTGGTGAAAAAAATGAATCTAAAGTAATGATGCTGAAAATTCAGAACTATATTACATTATATTATTCACACAGAAAACTCTTTTACTATTTTTACTGTATTTTTCAGCTGAATCCGAACTGTTAAATCTGTAATGTAAATATGAACGAGATAAAAATTAAGTAAGAGTAAAATCTCTTTTTTGAATTTTAGGCACTTTTACAGGCACATAACTACAAATATGACTGATTTTAAAAAGAAAACGTGAAAATCTAATTCAAAATCGATTTATGGGTTATTTTATTGCACAGCTTGTAAACATGACTCTAACGCGAATTAAAAAAAGGAAAGCCCTTGATCTCTTCTAATAACCGGCCTCTTCTTTCGCGCCGATCAGTAGATGTTCTACGATAAACGGAGCGGTATGAACGGGCCCTTCCATCATAAACAAGCGCCTACGCTCCACAGGAAGTGGCGTTTATAATGCTGATCGCTTCACGCAGCGCTTGTCCTGAAACAGTCCTCTGAGCGACGCATCGTTTTCTGACCCGCTTCCTTTGATCCAAAGCAGGGAATTGCGGAAACCAGATAGGAGCGTCGCGTGATCTCTCTCTTCTGGATCTTTTGGCCGAGATATTGAGTTACTGGGCTGCGAGTTTGATGTAATGCCGCTTTTATGCAACGTTATCAAACGGCTGATTTTGTGGTTTAAAGAGACGCGATTGCTTGGAATCAAGCACAAAGCGCTGTCCCGCCTGTGGATGTTTGGTTTAGCGCCATTATTTTTTACGATTAAAATGTACGCTTATGGACTTTCTGAGCAGATAACGCGCCGCGTTAAAATCCTCGCCTGTCCACACGCACACACGATACACACATGTACATATACGCAGAGAGACATACACACACAGCACAGAGACACAGATACATATACATAATAGAGACATATATTAGAGACATATATTTATTATATTATTAAGTATATATGTTATTAGAGACATACATGCATACACAGCATTATATACATACATACATACACATGACACATAATGTATACACACATACACACATAGAGACACGCACACATACACATAGAGATACACATGCATACACACATAGAGATATGAGACATGACACACTATTGGCTACAGAGATGCATAGCATATT
>NC_056703.1:31284498-31304498 GCF_018831695.1 Puntigrus tetrazona | reverse complement strand
CTGCGATAGTGTTTATAGTGTTTATACTATTGTAATATGCAGCTAGAAGTAATAAGAAGTATAAACATTTCCAAAGTAAGAGTCCTTGTTCATTTTGCTCTTCTCATAATTAATCTTTTTCTGGTTATTATTGGTGTTTTAGTGACGTAATATAATATAATGACGATGGTTATTATATAAAACAAAAGCCAGTTTTAACCAAAATAATAACCATCTTGTTACTATAAACAAAATAAAACTTGACTTAAATTAAATTATATTTTATTTCTGATTTTTGTTTTGTTTTGAACCATTAAAATAACTAATATAAACTAATCAATGAAAAATGTATAAAATAATATGTAGGCACATTTTATAAATACTAAGCAAAGAAACGATATTATTAAATCTTTTTAAGATTAAAGTGAAAACAGAAAATACAAAAATCTAATTCATAGTTAAACCGACCAGCGATAAAAAAAAACAAAAAAAAAAACACGGTAATGACGGCCTCATTAACTCCTGTATTGATCAACTAATTTTGTATTTATTCATATAATAAAACGATGTATTTTTATGAGCGCCTTTTAAAATAAGAGAATCCGCGATGCATGATTTATTTAGCAGTCTTAAGTGGGTGTTATATGTGCATACATAGTCTATTTTATTGATGCAGGTTAATTAATTAATTTATTTTTTAAGTCTGCGGAAACCCTATTAATCTGCTCTATATTAAATCTTAACATCTCTTTTGATGTTCAGCGCATTTCCTGTGTTTTTTCCTGCTCATGTAGCTCTTCAGTAGTTTCAGTCAATAGTAGAACTGAGTGATAGTCACGGGTCAAATCCCACGAGTGCCTCAGGACCTTAACCCTCAGCGTGAAGCTAATTTAACCTTTAGTTAACTTCGCCTAATAAATCTGGTGTGGATGGATTCAGGCTCGAGCCTTGTTCATCACAATACACGCCAGAAGACACACACACAATACTCTGTTCAGATAAGAGGCTTTGATAAGCTGCTTAATATAGCACTTGACTAATTCTCTGACTAATCTTTTGTTTACATAACTTGGATATATTTAGAAAAGACAATTTCAAAGCTGTGAAAGCAATTTTATTTAATTAATTTTTTTTTATAATTTTAAATAATTAATTTAGATAATACTATATGTTATTTTGTTTTGACAAATTAGCATATTTATACATAGTGTATATAAAGTTTTAGTACTTTGCTGTGTGCTTTTTGTCCATTTTTCTATGTTTTTTTAGATATAAAAATATTTTCCTTTATTTAAAACATATTTGTAAACCGCAATAACTCGACATGATCAATCTGATAGATTGCTTGCTCAAGTTTACTTTTGGAAACGCAACATGAAAATACAGGCTTGAAATTGCTTCGACTAAAGCTAGTGCTGAATTTAAAACACTTTGAGATATTTAATTTGACTTGAGGTAGTGTGCGCGCCGAGTCAATTCTGCTGTGTGTTTGTGAAATATTAGCACATGAGAGAGATGCTGTCTGTTCGTTCCCACACGAGGAATTAATGGCTTTTTCTAAAGGGAACACACACAGTTCACGAGCAGATTTCTAACGTAATCCATGACCAGACATGTAAGGAAGGGTTATGAGTCATAAGCTTTGATTTAATAATCCTATATTTCTCTGCTAGGCTAGCAGGAAAGGGGAGAGGCCTTAGCAAGTTGGAGTTCAGAGCAGCCATTGTGTGTGTGTGTGTGTGTGTATGTGTGTGTGTGTGTGTGTGTGTGTGTGTTGTGGTGAACCAGCACAGGTGAAGTGCTTTTATTGAGACTGTGTTTGATGTGATTTTGCTTTTGCAGAAACTTTAATGTCGCTGTACAGTGTGCTTTGATCTAAATCTGCAAAGTACATAAAAACAAAATGCAAACATTACAGAACAGCACAAGATGAAAAGAATTTATATATAACACACGCACGCTGGCCAGAGGCGCTAGGGATCAAAAAGAAATTCAATGAAAGCCATTTCATGTCCATAGAAAGCAAAGTATGGGCTCCACTTTAATGCAGAAACTCAAATATAACATGCTTCTGACTCTGCACGGATTCAAAATACATGCAAGAATGAGGGAAGCTTATAAAACGCAAGAGTTTCAAATGAGATCTTGCTGAAGAAATGCAAAATCAAGTGATAGTGGTATGTTTCAAAATGTAAAATAAAATACAGCTAATTAGTATTTTGGGTGAAACGAAATTAATCTTACTGTCTTACAAGTGTTTTTTGTTTTGAAAATGTGTATTTTCGCTCAGAAAAACCAAAGCAAAATTGCAATTAATTTAAATAAAACTAAAAGCAGCAGCGATTTAAAGCAGTATTACACATTATTTTTTGATATCTTTTTGACTCGCATATATCTATTCCATGATTTCAAGCATTTGTTTGTTTGCCAATGATTATCTTTTTTGTTTTATCTATACTTTTATTTATAATATCAAGTGAAGTGATGAATCAGTAACACCAGGAAATATGAACTGTGAAGCAGGTCTGTGATGATTTCATGAGTAGTAGCGACCGTTTTTAATTAGTTGCTGTCTGTCGCTGGATGGAGAGTGAGCGGTGTGGTTAGTCACTGTGTGTGTGTGTGTGTGTGTGTGTGTGTGTGTGTGTGTGTGAATCAGACTAGAATGGTAGGCTACCCATGTGGCAGTGTGGCTTTTCTCTTTCTTTCTCTTTTTTTTTTTTTTTACTAAATATACGCTCTATTTGACTGCAAGCAGCTTCACCTTCTGAACTGATTTATTGCGTTGATTATGAAGTTTTTACTGATCTGAGAGATTTCCTCTTCTATTCTCTAGCGCTAGCAGGTGTGTGTGTGTGTGTGTGTGTGTGTGTGTGTGAGAGGTCCAGAAGCTTGTGTTCTCTGGCATGCCTACAGGTGCTACCTGTATACTGAAACGGAGCTGATTTTTTTTTGTTTTTTTTTATTTTGTGATCTATCACCACAAACACCCTGGATCCATAAAGCGGCGCGTGTTGTTCTGCTTCCCAGTCCATCTGATACATACCTTCTGATTCATCATTGTTTTGGGCCAAAAGTGGCATGTGGAAAACTCATCACTTAGCAGAATCCATACATGCAGGTGAATCTAATGAAGAAACAGCTTCCATTATGCTCATGCAAGCAAACAAAAACATATTACTTAATTCTATTTAATTTGTTTATCACAAATGATATTAAAATAAAGCTAGAATTGCAGCAGTTGTCAACCAGTTCTTATTTTATGCTCTTTTAATTTTCTAATTTTTAAATGTTTATTTAATACTTGTTAAACATCCTTATTATCTTTAATAACTTTTGGTTATTAAAAGTTGAAAAATATAAAAATGTATGCATTTATGTTGGTTTCAAGACAATATATGGCTATCCTGTGAAGACTTTATTTAATTGTTCACTCTATTTATGTGTGTATGTGTGTGCGTGTGTGTGTGTGGGAGTGTGTGTGTGTGTGTGTGTGTGAGTGCAGAGTGTGAGTGTGTGTGTGTGTGTGTGTGTGTGTGTGAGTGTGAGTGTGTGTGTGTGTGTGTATGCATGTATAAATAAAATAAAATAATAAAGTAATTATTGCACTACTGAAAAGCATTGTCTAAAAACAAACAGTTTTATTTTTATGTATTCTTTTAATTACATTTCATTTATTTTGGGGTTTTTTGTAAATTTCTTATAAAACTAAAACTTTCTATAGCCATCTTTTGAGTGATCTACCTGCACGACGCACACACACACACACACACACACGACACACACACACACACACACACACACACACACAGGCTTTGTCTCTGTCTCATTGTCCCCGGACACAATCGTCCTGAGCTGCGTATGTTTCTGTGGTCTGTCCTCAGGACAGGAGAGAGGAGAGCTGTTTCGCGGAGGAAGCGCTGCACGCCTCTGGTTTGAGATCAGCGCGGGTCAGAGGTCAGAGGTCACTGCAGCTGCGTCTCCAGTGCTGTGCCGAGGCTTTGTTTCTGGCCTGCATTAGTCCCGACGCTCCGGCTGACGGCGGTTCAGCTGCGGAGAGCGGCGCCTTCACCGGCGCGTTTTTGGAAATGAAACTCGAAGCCTCCAGCCGTCGGCCTGGATGCCTTTGACCTGCTTTCAGCCGCCGGATGGACGGGAAAGCAGCATGCTGAGACACCCTAAGCCTGGTTCTGGAGGAGCAATTACGCGGCCACGCTTTCTCCTGAAACACACACACACACGCCATTGGCTCGAACTCCTGCCTGTTTCTCCAGTAGTAATGCGGTTTCTTCCAAACAGCTCGCTTGTGGAAAGAGTTTCAGAGCTAGACGTATGTGATCCATAGCCACTCAAAATGATCAGGCGATTTGATCGGGTGCTGATCTCTGTGCGATGTTCCCAAACCTTTACGATATACATAAAGAAAAGTGTATTAAATCTTGCTAAGGTCCTACATTCTCAATATCTTCTGTAGTGAAAAATAACTCTTTATTTGTAATTATTAGCATTTAATTTAGTTTAGCTCCATTTTTTTCTTTTGTTTGTTGCTATTTGTCATTTTATCTTTTATTTAATTTTTTGCCTGTTTATTTCCATTGTTTAGTTGTCTATTAAATACTGCTTCTAAACTATTAATTAAGATATGCATCCAATGTAAGTGTTTGTTTACGTAATATAAGATGTGTATTTGCATTTTATATATATATATATATAGGTATATATATATATATATATATATATATATATATATATATATATATATATATATATATATATATATATATATATAAGAAAAATATTTATGCATGTCTATATACATTTATATTTATATATATTTTGAGATTTTTATATATAATATATATATAAAAATGTAAATATATATATAAATATATATATATACATTTATATTTATATATATTTTATTTTTATATATATATTATATATATTTTATATATTTTTTATATATATATTTTATATATTTTTATATATATATATATATAAACAGTATATATTTTATATTTATATTTTCTTATGCATGTGTTTATATGTAAATGCACAGAAATACACATTAATTATGTAACTGTAAACCTTTATTTTGGATGTGATTAATTGTTTTGGCAGAATTAGTATTAACTTATTTATTCCTACAATTAATTTTTGTATTCCATTTGACTTGTCATTTTAATTTAATTTCATCGCTTTCCGCTTTCTTATCTAGCAGCGCTCAGAAAATGTACTTCAATCCATTTATTTATATCGCTTATTTGAAACATAATTCTTTGCTATTTGTTTATGAAAAGCGATATCTAGTTAGTTAGTCGTTTTTATTAATTTAATGGGGAACCATCTTTATTTTTTGTTCTTTACAAAAGCATACGCTTAGCAGAATATTCAAGAGAATACGCTCCGCTTTCTACGTGACGGAAAAAATGGTAATGATGCTCAAAATGAGTTGTTCTGGCGCCTTTCTACAGCAGAACGGAAAATCATATTGGGTTTGGAAAATGACATGAGAGTGAGGGAATGATGACAGATATGGCTGTTCTTCAAGATCTGCCAAGAAGCTGCGATTAGGCTTTTTAATTTTTCAGGCATTTCCTAACAAGAGTTCATCAGTCATATATTTGGGTGAGCATCAACTTAAGTCGCCCGTGTTTGACGGTGAAGATCCTCGCCAAGGGTGTTCGGCCGCACCGCGAGAAAAGTACTGCGTGGTCTTCGGGCCAACGTGACCTGGGACTGACCTCGTGTATAATCTCAAGGATTCGTGAGCAGTAATGAACCAGAGAGAGTGACGCTGAGGAGCCCTTTAAAGATGGAGATTGGAAATACAGATGCCAGAAGGAAATGAGTTAAGGAGTCTCTGAACGCTGTCCCGGCTTCCGGTTTTGTCATACGCCTGAGCTTTTTATATCGTAGTAATCATGTAGTCGCCTCTGGTCTTTTCCAGAGTATAGGAGGAGTAAGGTCTGGTGAAGAAACGCCGTGTGATGATGCATATCTAACGTGATAAGCATGAGGTTGGAACCAACAGCGTAAATAGATAAACGCACGCTAAAGAAGAAAATCTTTAAAAATCTGATTGATTTGATCTAAAATAAATGGTACCACTGTGGAAAATTGAAAATAACTGCTTTCTTGCAATATGTAATAAAATGCTTATTCCTGCACAATAGTCATGGCTGGTTAGATTTAAAATAATTTTGAAAGAAGTTGTTTCTTCTCACCGAGGATGAATTAATGATCAAAGTACAGTAAAAGAGGGAAACATAATCTGAATTTCTAAAATGACTATTGGATTATTTCTGCACTCACAATAAAGGTACAAACAGCTGTCACCTTACTGAAGTTTGTACCTGGGCATCCATTTTGTTATCTTAAAGGTACATGTTTGATCTCTAATGTATAGTCGGGAGGTGATTTATATCACATGTAGAGCAAAGATTCAAAATCACAGCCGCTGTTTCTTTCAATGTCTAGAATTTAAATGGCAGACGCTGCTCCTAAATTGTAGCCCGCCCACCGCCAAATAGCCAGAGATGTTTGTTTTTTCCCTCTCGGACCAGATCAACGCCTCTTGTCCTGATTGAAATGGTTTGTTTGATTTGGCACGCATCGAGGCCCGTTATGAGTGTTTTCCCGTCATATTCATCATCTTATGGCGGGATGAAAAACATCGAGCGTCCATGCGGTGGTGGCAGCTGAGGAGGCAGGCCTGTGTTTATGTGTTTGTAGTCAGAGGCCGGCGGTTCCGCCCGGATCATGACTCAAGACGCCGCGTCTTCTTCTGTGTTTTGCGTCAAAAATAGCACTTTAAAGCGGAATGATGTGGAGCTGTGGGTGCGGGGAGGGATTTTCGCTGATGACTTCTCCTGGGATGGGTTTAATACGCCAGCGTGGCCCGTGGGAGGCCAATGAAGATATTGATGCTTTATTTTCTGTCATTCGTCAGCTGAGGAGGCCGTTCTGCTTGGAGCGAGTGGCACAGGCCAGAACGAGGTCTGCTGAGCTAGGGTGTCCAGCGCTAGTTGATAGTTCGCGCAGTGTGTCAGGCTTTAAAGAGGAGAATTAAAGTGTTGTCTGCTGTGATACCGTAGTTGGTGTCATTTTGGGTCCATGTGCGAGCCAGGATTTTTTTAAATGCGTGACACTGTTAGATTTCCCTGTAATGCAAGATGAAAAATACCTGCAAGGGTTTAGTTTTTATATTTATATAGTTAAGTCGTAAAATGAGCAAGGATCCTAAATGATTGCATTTTTAGATGCAATATTACCCGTTTAATCTTGTTGTGGTGTTGCTATGGAGTTCGGTGGTTGCTGGGGTGTTTCCCATGCTGTCTGAGGCTTCAGAATAAGCTGCTGGGGTTATTACTGTGTTTGGCTGGTCATCCGAGTGTTGTCTGAGTGTTTGGTCCATTGTAGCTGCTGTGGTGTTCTGGGTGGTTGTTAGGTGTTCAAAGTGTTTGATATGTTACTATGTGGTTGCTAGTGGTGTTTTGGGTGGCTGCTGATGCCTTCTGTGCTGTCTGAGGGTTTCCATCTGTTACTATGTGGTTGCATGTCCTGGGGTGGCTTTTTGAAAGTTGTAGTGGTGCTGTTAGCAGTTCATTTTAATACATTTGTGGCTGCAAATAGTGGCTGTTAAAGATTTGAGGCTTCTTAACATGTTAATTTGTTGTATTCTGCATTGGTTGGGTCTTGCTTCTGGGTTTGTTTCCAGTTACTATGTGGTCATATTGTATTTCCGGGTGGTTGCTGGGGTTTCCAAGTTGTTCCGAGGGTTAACGTGTAATTCTGTATTGCTTGGGTGTTTAGGTCTTATTCCTGTGTTACTATGTGGCATTTATTGTTCCCGGGTGGTTGCTGGCACCATGCTGTTCTGAGGGTCAATGTACTTTGTGGCTGCTGGGAATGCTAGGCTTCATCTGTGCAACTATGGTTGCTATTGTCTCTTTGGGTAGCCACTACTTGCGCTGTTCTGAGGGTTAACTGTACTGTGGCTGTAGCTAAAAGCACAGAGCCTGTCAGTGCACAGTGTGGCATTGTCTTTTGTTAAGTAGGAGCTTCGGTGTTGTCTGAGGATTTAATCGCACTCTGTGGTTGCTGGGAAAGTAGGGTTTGTCTGTTACTATGTGGTTGCTATTGTTCTTTGGTGGAAGCGTTGGGGAATGCAGGCTGGTTCTGAGGGCTTGGGCCATGGTACTCTGTGGCCAAGCGGCGGCGTGGTGTTTATGTCTGATTTGGTACTGATAGTCTCCGTGCTGGTCTGAGTGGAGCCTAATTGCTTTAAAACTTCAGCACTTGAATTGAATATTCTTGTTTCTGTCTCCACACACACACACACACACACACGCCACGCTTCTTTACCGGGAATGTTCCAGCTGATGCAGTGATGATCATTATGGATGCATCAGGTGCGACTGTATCACAGGCTGTGTGTGAACACACAAAGAATGACAGTGTGTTCTTCCTGTTGTGTGTCAGATCCCGCAGCGGTTAGAATATGATTTAAAAAGCAAAGAAAACTGCAGACATCAAAGCGTGAAGAATAGTGTTTACTCTGGAGAGCATTCTGACGCTCACTTCCATGAGCCCATCTGTGTGTGTGTGTGTGTGTGTGTGTGTGTGTCTGCTGGAAAGATCTAATATCTCCAAGGCTGTATCCAATGACTACATGGATGTTTACAGCAGAAAGATGGTTCATACTTGAGTAAAGGGAACTTCTATACTTAAAATGTCTGAATGTGTTTGTATTTAAAATGTGAAAGAAAGATTGATTGAAGGGGCCATGACAAAAGCTTGTATAAAGTCGCGCAGAACATGAGGGTCTCAAGATGAGTTTTTCAGACGTGATGCACAATAACAGTGTTTCCACCATGTTGTTGTCAAAGAAATCCGCTGCCATGTCAACTTACTGCAACATAAGCTCACACTTGCCCGCCTCTGGATCTTCTCTGATTGGTCCACTGTTTTGAACCGCATATCGATAAAGATCAAGTTTTTTAAATTGCTACAGCAACTTAAAACACAGACTCAGAAAAGACTTATAAAAGTATTTGTATAGGAAAACAAGTGAAAAGTCAATTATTGGATATTTTATATGTATTGCATGGCATTTTTTCAGGTACTTAATATTGAGTATGGCATTATTACGTTTAACATGATTTTATTTGTATAAAATGCAATTAACATCAAGCACACGTGATTTTTGGCAATTCTTTTATTTCGTTTATCTTAAATGCAACCAAAAACCAAGTACTAAATTCAAATCATTAGATTTAAAGGTTTCATTTATTGCTTATTTTGTTTTTGCATTTTACCTATGTACTAAATGAGCTAAATCAGTTGGACCAAAGAAATTAAACCTGAAATTAAACCAATAAAAACCTCAACATTTAGTAATAACTATGGGACGAGTCTAAATAAATACTTGGGGTCAGTACTGGGAAAACTCAAACCCCAGTGTGCAGTAGTTATAGTGATGGTTGTCTTGCAACTACTAATAGTGACTGAAGTCCGCGGCTTGTTTGCTCAAGAGACACTTTCTCTTTTTCTTTTTTTCAGGAATTTCTAAGGAGTGGGATAAAAGAGAACCAGTTTATCCGCTCAAGTTGTTAATTGTCCGCTTGTTTGCCGCCAGTACTGATTAACAAACAGGGGTCAGGTGGTTGCCATGGAGTCTGTCGAAAGTAGCGCAGTCGAGCCATCCAGCCAAAACAACAAAAAGAGCGGCCTTGGATGTGGCCGCCGACGCCTTCTCTCATCATTCCGTATGTTTGATTATGGAGTCTCAGAGAGTACAGTGACGACTGCATACACTCCTTCCGCGTTAGATGTTTACAGGCTACTTCATTTCATGCTATTTCCATTCTAATGTTTTGGTAACGCTTTGCTTTGTTAGTCCACTTTAGAGATTCTACTAACAGCTAGCAGTCACCAGTATTAGTAGACTGTCTGCCGAATATCTTCTAACTTCTTTATTTTGGTTGATCTACTAAAACTTATTTTATCACAAAAGCCGATCCACGAGAATTAGTTGGTAGAATGTCTAAAGTGGACTATCAAAATAAAGTGTAACCATTTTTTCCACACAAATCTACTCAACGTTATAAATTCTTGTTGAATTTTGTCGTTTCCTGTGAACGGATGGGGAACAGGAAAACTTGACTGGTGGTATGTTTAATAAATATTTATGCTAAATATTCATGGTTGCGTTTAGTTTGCTTTGCGATAAATGTTTAATGAAATTTAAATGAACAATTATATTATATGTATATATTTTAATGCAGAATTGCTAAACCTTTTTTTTTTTTTTTTTCAAAATACAGTTAATAAAGTTGTAATATGGATCCCAAACTCAACTCCAAAATAAGTTGAAAATGTAATTTTAAGAAATGTATTTAATTGATCGGATTAATTAATATGTCTAAATATAGAGTTAGTAAGCCAGTATATTAGATATTAGATATTTCAAATGTTAAACAATACATATTTGATTTTTTGAGGATCTCCTATTTTGAAAGTTTTGTATTAATAACAGTCTTTAGAAAAAAAAAGATTTGTATTCTTATTTTATTTATCAAGAATTAAAAAGATCCACAAAATATCAATATGTGTGTGTGTGTGTGTGTGTGACGGTGTTAAACTTTGACCCTGTGTTATCACGCACTCATCTGTGCCCTGATCTTTGCCTGCCAGTCTAATGTCCGGGAGGACACTTGATCTCCGCTCCAAACCCTGGCCATCTCTAGGCTGATCACTGAAACTGAAAAACCTGTTGGAATGCTCACCTTCAGGCCAATCCAAATGAAATGGGCTCACTGGAGAAAGCGATGTTATGGATAGATGATTTGAAACTAAAAAGACTTCTAATGCTGCATTCGTCTCTCCAGATGTTAATGAGGGGTGTGATGTTCTGACGGCACTCCATGCAGTATTGCTGAGTCGCTAATGTAATGCACCATTTTAAGCGCAAACTTATCTCACATAGTAATTCAGCAATAAATAATGTTATTATGGTGCAGATCACCTTACTTGCCGCACAATCATGTTATTCTCGTTTTGGCCGCAGCTTGTTCGTGATCTAGTAAGCCATCTGAGCGTGTGTTTCTTCCACCTGTGATCCTCCGCGTCTACTGGGTCTATTCAGCGCTTTTTTTCTTTCAGCGCTTCAATGAGAGGAGCGCCCTGACTATTCCTGCAGTGTGAAGCTACGCCAGCCGCCCATCGGGCCTCCATTTAGCCCTGCCTCCTCCTTTTCTCTTCAGAGAGCCAACACCTTCTAATCCTCTATTGAGTCCGCAGACAATCCGACTCTCGGCCTCATTGGTGGTGGGTTTGCAAGGTCTCAATGGCGATGGTTGTAATCGGAGCCCGCCCTGTTTTGACAGCGCTGTAGTTCTAATAGCCTTCACCGCGCCCAGACCCCGCCCCAGCGCTTTCAGCGAGCCGTTGAGGCACGCACATGCAAAATGCAAATTAGCATTCAATTGTAGCAAGCGTGCGCAAATAATTCTTTGAGTGAATTTGCATAAAATGCGTCTCTGATTATTGAGTCTCTGTCAATTTTCCATGGAGTCCATATAAATTTCTTTCCGCAGATGCTAATTAGCTTGTTTGTTCTTTAAGTCCTCTTGTTTTAATCGACACGGTACTCATTCAAAGCCTAGATCCGAAATGAAGAATATACATCGAGCATGCATTTGATCAGGCCGTGATCGTAAAGACGTTTATAATGTTACACGCCTGTTTGAAATGCATGCTCTTTGAACTTCAGAACACTAAAGAATCCTGAAAAAACAAATGGTTTGTTTCATGAAAAATATTTCTTGAGTATAGTAAATGGACACTGAAAATCAGTTTGATTCAGAAATAAATTACATTTACAAGAAATTCACACAGAAATTGTTGATTCAAAGAGCAAAAGATTTCAAATTTTACTGTTTTTATTGTATTTTTTGAATGAAATATTGCAGTTTTGCTCAGCAGAAGACTGCTTTAAAAAAACCCACACATTTCAGTTCTTTCTGTTCAGGAAAAACCAATCTCATTGGTAATTACGTTTAGTTCTGTCCGATATTTTTGTTTCAAAATAAGTCACCTGTATTAGTGAGTAGCAAACAAGACAGGAAGTCGCTTGACAATCAGTCTTTGTCTTTTAGCTCCGCTGGCTATTGATCATCTCAAAATGTTTATAGCCATCCGTCTGTCTAGTTCATATATGACTTGCGATTAACACTATCGCTTTCCCAGTTCCGCAATAAAAACATTTGACTTTCAGCGCTTTCTTTAATTCAGACGCAGATGTCCGCTTGCTTAGACAGAGTCCTCAGCAGATGTTCTCCGTGGTTCTGTTGGAAGTCTCTGTATTCTGTGCGCTTAAGTGACGGATGCGCTTGACTCAAACCAACCGCTGACTGAGATGGAAGGCATGCGCCCATGACGTACTTGATAAAGAGGTCTGATTGATTTGGATGAGTAATTGAGCTAAGTTGGTGTTTAAATGCCAAAATTGTGGTTGGAAACTTGTATGGTAAGATTTGCTATGGTATTAGTGCTGGTTTGGCATTGAAAGGGTAAATAAATGCGAGAAAAAGAGCGACTGGCGCGCCATGGAGCTCAGCTGGCAAAATATGAACAAACTAAGTGAACTGGCAGAAGAAGAAGAAGCTCCAGAGGCAAAACATTTCTCACCACAGCAACTCTTTATTATCTCTCCCTCCTGTGTCGTTTTGGAAGGGCCGCTTGATTTTATGAGTTATTTTTAGCCGCCTGTCTGTGGTGGAGATGACGCTGGAATGTCTTTATATGCCACTACAAAGCGCTTAGAAGGGTTGCCCTATCCCCAGCCAGGTTTAAGTGTCTGCAGTAGACGTGACGGACGGTTCGACTATTGTCGCTAATCTGTTTGGTGTGCCACCGTTCCTCCAAAACCAAATGATGATGTGTCTTTTGGGGTCGGAACCGGCGCCGCTTTTTAGTTTTCTGCCCCTTTGTGAGATAAAAATAGCCAGCAGAGATGACAGGGCTGCGCCGGATTTGCCCTAGCTGTGAACAGACCAGAGATACCGGGATTAGCTTTACGTCAGAGAACTGATGAGAGCTGGGAATGACTGAGGCTCTCAGACTCATACATAACCTTTGCTTTATTTGTATTTATATAATATTATTAGTAGAATATTAATAGAATCTTTGCAAATATATTATTGAAACATTTAATTATAATGCATGCTTGATAAATAAACAAAAGTACCAATAAAAATGTAAAGTACTTAAAACACATCTTGTATACATATGTATGTGTGTGCATATATATATATATATATATATATATATATATATATATACATATATATATATATATATACATATATACATATATACATGTGTATGTGTGTGTGTGTATATATATATATATACTTTTTGCTACTTTTTATTAGTACTTCTTGTTTATCAAGCATAAAATATATTTTATTGACAATATGTTGCAAAAGATTCTATCCAAATAAATGCTGTTCGTCTGAAATGTATGTTTATGAAATAATGCTGAAAAATTTTATTTTTCACACTGTTTCCACAGAATAACCAGAAATGGATGTTATATCAAATCAGCATATTAAACGATTTCGAAGGATCATGGGAAAATTCAGCTTTGATCACAGAAATAAATTACATTTTAGTATTTCAAAAACAGCTATTTTAAACACTAAACATGGTTCCCAATATTCCTGTTTACTGTATTTTTAAGCCCAGTAAATGCTGCCTGGTGGGTCGTGAGGTTTACAACACTTTCTTTTTATTTAATGCATTATGAAGTAATTTATTTATTTTTTCATTTTTTTTTTTTTTTACAAAAGAAGTGTATTGTATGGACACCACTGAAGCTATACGGTCCCAGGAAACAAAACACTTAGAATAAATTGTGAGATTAAAAACATGCACTTATATAATAATTCTAGATGCAAAAATTAGGACAAATTTAGCAAGGACCTTTTTCATCTTTTTAATTGTGTGGCGATCTGATCTCTCCTGTGTTTCTGGGTTGATTGATACACAATTCATTCTTGTGAGCGGATGACATCAGCGTCTCTGCGTTGCTCTGCCAGCTGCTGATGTCTCGGCCCAGTTTCACGCTGGATTTCGCCTATGGGATGAAGGGATAGCGATGCTGAGCAAAGGTCCGCATCCATGGTTACCCGCCAGAAGTTGATGTCAGTGTTTGACGACAGTCAGTCCACCTGCATACTGCTAGACCCATTTATCTCAAGCTCCTGTGTTAGCAAATACGAGAACATCATCCAACTTAAAATGGTATTTACAATATAAGTAATCTTATTAGCGTTACATTAGGATTACATTATTAATATAATCGATATGATACATTATTATATTAGTATCTAGCTAGTATAAGATGCACTTATTCATGTAGTAGAAAGAAAAATGTATTATATATATATATATATATATATATATATTTATTTATTTATTATTATGTTTTTTAATAACTATAATTTTAATTTATTAAAATAGATTTATTCTTATATTAATTGAAATTTATTATATAAAATAGAATATGTAATATGTATATATATATAATTTAAAATAAAATATTTATTATAGTTATATATTGTGTAATATTAGTTCTATAACATATATTTTAATTATATAATTAGAATATTAGTTTTATGATTGTAGATATATCTTGTGTAATATTGTATATATTGTAATATTTAAATATAGATTAAAATAATATATATTAGTGTTGTTTCATATCAATTTGTTTAATCGCATACAAAAGAAATGTTGTTTTGCATATGTGAGTTTACTGTCTATGTATAACACAATAAATACAGTGTGTGTGTGTGTATATATATATATATATATATATATATATATATATATATATACAATTCATGTATTATATTTATATTTTATTCTATATTTAAATCATTTATGGTTTTATATTAATATTCAGGGAACACTAAATAGATATTTATATCTGTAATGCAAATATGTCCAACATCTCTTCCTTCGATGTCACCTTTATCTTTAGTTTTCTAGATAGGAGTTATTAGTCAAAATGTCCGCCCAAGGTGTGTGTGTGTGTGTGTGTGTGTGTGTGTGTGTGGTGAGAAGGAAGTAGCCTCTCTTTGAGCATCAAAGAGCCCTCATACGCTGAGAAGTTTCCAGTCATGAACCACGGAATGTGATGCTGTATCTGTAAAGAAGAAGAAGAGATGAAGCAGATCTGCATTAAATCAGTTTACGTTACGAAATCATGTCGCTATGTACTGACAGCTGAATCACAAAGTAAATACCCATGAAACACGAGCTTGATTCCCGGGAATCTCTCTCTTTCTCTGTCTGGTAGTTCACCCGCTGTCTCTTGTGTAATACCAGTGAAGATGACCGGCAGGAGATCAGTCATCATCAAGCCAAACTAGAGAGTCTGAGAGTGTGGTGTCTTCAGTGTCATCGCTGCTGGATAAAGTAAGAGTGATGGGAAACACACACGCACACGCAGACACACACACACACACACACACGCAGACACACACACACACACACACACACACACACACACACACACACACACACAGAGACAGATGGACACAACACACAGATGAGACACATGCCACTTATGATAGAGGATTCCACACATGCAGAGACACACACACACACAATACTTAGAGATGGAGCCACATAGCGCGAGATACACATACAAAGCAGACTGACATACATACACAGCCACAGATAATACACAGACTACACATGCAGAGACACACACACACACAGACAGATACACACATACAAGGCTATTGTGTAGACACGCACAGACACACACACACACACACACACACAGACAGATAGACACATACACAGCGACATACACAGATATAGACACACAGAGATAGACAGATACACATACACACACACACAGACAGACAGATAGATAGATAGACATATTATTACACACACACAGAGACACAAATATAGTAGATATTATTATATTACAGATAGACACACACACACACACACACACACATTACAGACAGATAGAGACATATATACACACAGATATAATACACATACTGTAACATGATACATGGGATAGACACAGACATACACATGTGAGATAGACACACACACAAGACAGATATACACAACAACACACACACAGATTATAGACACACATACAGAAACAGGTTTTAAAATCAGAAATCATGTTGTTTTTCTGTATTTTCTGTCTTCATCTTTTGATTGAAACGGGCTGATAGTGTTTATAAATGAGCTTTCGTGTTGTGATTGGCCGAGGTTCTAGATCAGGTGAAGCTGCTGTACATGTAGTCGCTAATATTCATTTGTAATACAACATATTGAGATGTTTTTGTTCAACTCTGTTTAGCCATTTTTATATCACACATTCTTTTCTATTTGTTAATTTTTAATAATTCCAAATAATCATGTGCTACATTTATCTCTTATTTATGTTTTAGTACTTCAGCTCGAACTGATTATAATGTACAGTTTTCCTGTCACATTGATTTACTGTCTCCTATACAAGTCATTTTTTCAAGGTTTGACTGCTTTGATAAAAATGCTTTACCTGATTCAGCTTTAGTTTTATCATTGAAGGCCTATAAAGGTGAGGAAGAAGTTGGATCTTAGGTCTTGAGGCTTTCAGTGTCCATCATCTTATCATCCGCTATTCATTCTGTAGTTTGTTCAGTCTCTTTTAACGTCTCATTCTTCAAGTTTATGTTTCTGTTGTTTGTTCGAAGATTAATGCCATTTTCTTTCTTTTAGAACAACATCCTGGTCTTTATCTTGTATCTGTTATTTTGTTGCATCTGTCCACTACAGCCTTTTTTCACCTTCTCTGAAGTGTTTCCACTGAAACAAGGCTATTGATTTTGTCTTACACTCAAACTGTATAAAAGGAGTTCCTGAAGGTGGTTCTCAGGGTTTCCGGCGGGCAACGATCACACGTACCCAGACAGTCTCGTTAATCAGAGTTAATGACCCGTCTGAGGAAAGCGCCCATCCTTCACTTTAGCGCCTGTTTATGTCTTTCTCCTGTCTGGACGGACACTGCCGCGATCATCTAGCGACTCAGGAAAATCCAAGCGCTTTCGTAAAAAATACAAAATGGTGCAGGCTTGGGCTGTCTGGTTTAGTTTGTCCGATGACATCGTGGGCAGTGTTTACATCATATGGTGTTTCCAACAGCGACGCCTTATTTCAGACCTTCAGATGCTAATTCGGCTTTTATTCATATTCATAGTTGCACACTCATTTATGACGGTTCAATAGCCTACTTTTATTTCTGTTTCGACTTTTTTTCCCTGCCATTCTCATGTAGTATTTTTTGTCAGGGTTGCGAGGTATATATATCGCTGATATTATGCATCTCGTCAATAAAGTCTGCTCTTGGATTAACGGTAAATCTCCATCTCCATAAACGCCTTGCCAGTGATCTACGGCTCCTATTAACCGCTGATGGAGATTTAACCCACTTTACTTTGACCAGATGAATATATCGATCGTTATATACCGTCCCAGCCTCATTTTTATTTTATATATATATATATATATATATATATATATATATATATATATATATATATAAATTAATTAATATTAAAAAAGATATATTATATATATATATATATATATATATATATATATATATATATATATATATATATATATATAGTTATTATATTTTAGGTTATGTAGTTAATGAAATGTATTTATTAGTTCAATTTATTATTATAAACTTAATTATTCCTTTAGTTTACATCCTCAATGTACATTTAAGATTCTAAATTATAGGTAGATTTTTTAAAATATATCAAACATAATATAAGTTTTAATTTTTAGAATATTTTTTATATATTTTAAATTTCCTACCTTTTCCTACATTTTTACATTACTAATCATATTTTAATAATTAATTTCAGTGTTATATATTTTATTCTTGCATTTGATTAGATTTTTTTTTTTTTGCCATTATTATATTATATTATATTATATATGTGTTTGTGGAATTCCTTCAGCTCTATTTTCTTATGTTATCTTTAATAGTCCTGGATGCAGGGATGGCGTTAAGTCCCGTGACTGAGATGCTTTGCTGTGACTTCTCGGTTGCATCTCAGATCAGTCCATGCACATGTTTCGCTCGAATCTCTCAGAGGCGCGTGCAGAGCAGCTCGGCCCCGTGATAATGTAGGTGTCTTCCTCTAAGCGCCCCAGTCTGGACGCAGTCTGGCAGCAAAGAGCCCAAAATATTTACCCAAAACCGTTCATAGTCTCCCACATAATCCAAACATCCCCGCGCCTCGGGCTGGCTGTCCACGCCAAAACCATCAAAGGCAAAAGCCCGGGATTGCAGCTCATTGTGATTACTTAACGCTCCAAAAAGACTCCTGACTTCATTTGCTCTCAAAAGCTTAATCCGGGCAGCGCCGTTTTCATGCCGAATGAAAGGAGCGAGTGTTTGGCCGCATCTTGGCTGGGAACGTGAGTCAGGAGCGAGCAGGAAGAGACGAGCCGTGGGCCCTCGGCCACCGATCCTGATGTGTGTGTGTGTGTGTGTGTGTGTGTGTGTGTGTGTGTGTGATGACAAGAGCTTTTAATAATTGTGATAATGTAATGATACGACATTCGTTTCCATTTTAGTTTACAGTTTACTTATTTCATCTGCTTCTACTTCAGTTGATTTTAGTAATAATTTGTTCATCATGATTTTACTATATATTTATATTTTTACTGTACTATATATATTTTACAATTTTACATTTAGCATTTAATTTATATTGAAATGTTATTTTAATACACAGTTTATTCAAGCAATTTTAGTTGACATCAATTTTATTTTTAATTTTTATCAGATAGTAAGATTGTTTGAATATATTAATATAATTAATTTCAAATACATTAAATTTTTATTTTTAGGCATTTTCATTTAGATAGATTGTTAAGATATTGATAATTTATTATAATCTCCATCATATACATGTATAACAATGTATTCATTTAAATAATCTTAGTTTACATATTATTTTATTTTTTATTCTTTTTACATATATATATTATTTAACACTATATTATAAATATGTATTTGTGTAACAGTATGCATTATATTTAAATTTTTTAATTAAAATTTTTTTTTTTTTAATATTACATTTTTATGTATGAATCATTTATTCAGTTAAAGTGTTTTTTGGATTTTAATTTGTGTTACAGTAAGATTATATTCATATTAATTTAAATAGGCTGCTAGTTTACTATTGTTTACATTCAGATTTTTATGATGCAATTATTGCTTCAAGGACATATAAACAAAAATATTTAAAAGGTGTCTTGCAAAAACAAGACACTGCAGAGACACATCTGAGAAGTAGGAGACTGCTGAGCATCTCTCCTAACGGGCGTCAGTTAGTGATGGCAAGCAACGTGGCGTGTAATGTGTGTCTGTGTGTGTGTGTGTTCAGGTGCAAAAGTGTGCGTGTGTGTGTGTGTGTGAGTATGTGTGTGTGTTCCAAAATGTGTAAATGTTGTAAATGTGTGAGTACTGTGGTCTCAAATGTCTGTGTAAAATTTTCAATCAGTGTGTGTGTCTGTGTCTGTAAATTGGTAAAACTGTGTGTGTGTGTGTGTGTGTGTGTGCGCGTGTGTCTGTGTGTGTGTGCGTGTGTGTGTGTGTGTGTGGAGTGGAGTGTGTGTGTGTGTGTGTGTGCGTGCGCTGTATGTTTGCGTGGACTCATGAGCTCAGGCGTGTTAAAGAGGGAAACTCAACACGCAACGGGCTGACTTACTCCCGCACCAAACTCTTTCTCTTTACTGGATTATTCCTCATTTCATCTTTCGTGTTCTTGGACGTGGGCATACACTGGAAGCTCCATGTGACAGCACAATTCTGGAGAGATGAACACAAATATATATCATACAATCGTGATGTCGTTTATAAACGGTAACTGGAATGCATTATTCAGTCAAAAAATGCTACCTTTTTACAG
>NC_056703.1:31231998-31279498 GCF_018831695.1 Puntigrus tetrazona | reverse complement strand
TTAGATTCATTTTTTTTTTCATAAAGCTCAAAAGAACAGGATTTACCTGAAATAAAAAACTTATTACATTCTAAATGGCTTTACTGTGACTGCGTTCATGTCTACATCTTAGACTTAAGTGGCATTTTGCACGAAATCTGGCATTAAAAAGCATATAATGAGCGTTAGATATGTTTACTGGTCGCTGTAGTTGTACTCTGTGCAGGGACAATAAAGATGAATCTAATCTGGGTCTAATCTAATCTAAATGGCTGATGCTGATCATTTTAAACTGCTTGGAAATAGATGACTTATCAACCTGACCGACATATTTGAGCATACACAGAACACGCATCCCCAGTTCATCAGAAACGGCTACAAATATTTGGACGGTTTAATTAATACTTGGATTATACTTATATAACTGCACCTGATCTACTTACTGTACTATATAGCTTTTATTAAAATTTATAAATTTTATTTAGATCACCCCACATTTATAATTAATGTGTTTATCATTTTTTTTTTTTATGCAATTATTTACATTGTCTATATAGTTTAAGTTTCAGTTATTTTGGTACATCACATAAAAAATAAATGTAAAAAATAATAATAAAATGATTAAATTTAATTTAATTACCCTTAAACATATTTTGAATTATAATTAGGATTAGATTTTCTTTTTTTTTTTTTAAGTACATATATAGACAAAACAAAAAATAAATAAATACAATTTTCTTTTTTATTCTATTCTATTGTCGTCATACTGTTGTTTTCATTAAGTTTAAGCTTTTATTTATTTTTTGGCACTTTAACCTAAACTAAACAAAATGTGTAATGAATGGGTCACTTTCTGAAAATAAAATAACATATATTTTAAATATTTCACTTTATTTCAGCCATTATTGTTTTTTTTTCCAAGTAATACTTTTTTCTAAGGTTTCAGTTTTTAGTTAAGGATAATAACCCCGGACCGTGTTTTTCCTGAAACCTGGTTGTGGACTTCACTGTGAAAGCCGAACGGGAAATAAAAGCCCGCTGACAAGCAAAATAAAAAAAATAAATAAATAAAGAGAGAAAGAGCTTGCACGTACGAGACTGCGATAAGAGATGACGGACGATAAATCACAAAGGCTTTTACCTGCAAAATCACGCCAAGAACAACAGATGAGAGAGAGATACGAGAGACGGAAGAAATGAAAAGCTGCACCTGAACACCGGCAGGCTTCACTTCTTCTCTGAGCGCTGCTCTCAGTGACTAATCTACAGCTGTGTGTGTGTGTGTGTGTGTGTGTTCATTTTTTAGATCAAATTAATTAAAAATAAAAATAAAAAATAATATAATATAATAATGATAACTCAAATATTACTGCTGAATTATTATTAATTATTATTATTATTATTATAAAATATGTATATCAAAATATTATTTTATTGTTAAACAAATATTTAAAAACACACAAAAATTTAAATAAAATGTATATTTCCTTATATGCAGAAAATTATTATTATTATTATTATTATTATTATTATTATTATTATTATTATTATTATTAATAACAACAATATTAGTTCAAATTATTTTTTAATTCTTAATTTTAATGCTCAATGAAAAAATTATATAAATAAAACAATACATAAATACATATTCATATTTAACAAATATTCTCTTTTTTTTTACTAATCAAATGCTCTTATAGATAAAATATACACTTTGGCAAAAAAAAACCCAGTATAAACCAAACAAGCGAGCGAGGGAGCTTTTATCAGACCTTAATGTACATCTCAGCTGCTCTTTCAGCTTCTGAACACACTAGACCCCGAGGGGCCCGAGCGGGAGATAGTTCTGGATAAAGTGTCCTGTTTGAGGAGCATCTGATGCAGAGTTCATCCTCAACAAACCTCCATTGTCGTCTGGGGTCTGTCGGTGTGTGTCTGCGGCCAGCAGGAGGCACGACGAACACCGAGACAAACGTCTTAACTCATCTGTACGCGCTACACTAACTACCCGCTCATTACACTAATGAGTCTGTCATCGGCCGAGCCGTTTCAGTAAAGTGAGTCAGTAATATGTGTGTTAATGACGGGAGGCCTTCAAACAGAGCAGCAGTGTTATCAGAGCATCAGCAGATCAGCTCCAAAGCAAACACAAGCAGCCCTCATCGGACGCTCATTTATCTGTCGCTCTTTCATTCCCTCTCCAGCTCATCCAGCGCGGCCGGCTGCCAAATTCACCAGATAGTTTGCTGGACAGCTGCGAACAGACGGCCCCGAATCGCCGAGGCGGCTGTCAGAGGCCGAAAACGCGCTAAAACACCACAACGAGACCGCAAGTTCAACTCTCGTCGTGTCCCGGGGCTAACTCGCTTCTAAACAGCTCTCCTTCACTGGCGACATCATCAAGGCCTCCGATCAGAACCTTTAAAGCAATTATGATTACGATGTCACAACCTCATTAACATATGACCACCCGTATTTACATATCACCTACTTTAGTCCCGCCCTCTAACGCAAATAAGTGGATATATTTTAATTTTAGAAATATATAATAATTAAGAAATAAATAAAATTATATATATATATATATATATATAATAAATAATAAAAAATAAATAAATATATAAAATAAATATAATAAAATAAATACATAAATAAATAAATAATATAATAAAATAAATACATAAATAATAACTATAATAAAATAAATACATAAATAATGAATATAATAAAATAAATAAATAAAAAATAAATAAATAAATAAAAAAATAATAAATAAAAAATATAATACAAATAAAAAATAAATAAAAATATAATACAAATAAAAATATAATACAAATAAAAAATATAATACAAATAAAAATATAATACAAATATATATATATATATATTTATATATATATATATATATATATATATATATATATATATATATATATATATATATATATAAACACACACACACACACACAAAAACTATAAAGATAAATCCACAAAATGTTTTAAAGTATAAAATATAAAAAGTACAATACTATTACAAACTGCTTTAAATGTGTAGGATGGGATGCGATTAAAATAAATGAAAATAAAATAAGTTTCAAATTTGTTGGATCTGTTAACAAATGCTATAAAACAGCCTCACAATGAAAAAAAAATCAAGTGAAAATAACTAAGTTTAAAAGAAAAGGACCAAGTACATCAAAAATAGGCATCCAGAGAGTAAATCAACAAACGCATCCTCCACAAGCGTTCCCATGTCAGACTGTTTTTGGCCTCTACAAATAACTACGTTTCCATGAAGAGATCAATAAATCCTCAGCGGCTCGTGGAAAAAGAGAAAATAGGCATCTATAGTTAAAGTAGATTCTTCAGAAACCTCCGTCTATACCGCTGCATTTGGACTTAAACATACGGTAAAGACGGCCTACACAAACTATAATTCAGAAAGAAAACGACGGATATAGAAAGAGTTTGAGACGCGTTTCAACGGAAACATCCACGTCCTCCTGAACTAAAGGAGCAGACACGAGCGCATCACAGCTCATCGGCACCCAGGAAATTATTACCATGGGTTCTTGAGCAAAAAATATGTCAAATAATAATACTTTAACGAAAAACAATACAAAATGTATAAAATAGAACTGCATCAAATGAGAGATGCAAATATCATATGCTAATTACCATGAATTGTCAATAAAAATAAATAGAAAATGTGTCAAATGTGAAACCATTCGTTTAAATATTACGGATAAATGATCAACTTTTTTTTGATCGACATAAAATAAAATTGGTTAAAGTTTATTCCACTTTTTAATTGGGAAACAAGTGTTTGGTTTTGTTTAAAAAGCAGAGCAAACGCTTAAGACATCTGAACACGTACACATACGTTTCTGTAACTTACAGTAAAATCTAAATCGAGATAAAAGCCCCAGCGATTACGATCACGCCGACAGAAGTTCACCTTTAAACAACAGACTTATTCTCAGAGCAGAGGACGGGGATCTGTTCTGCTGGGGTTTATTCATGGGATGGAAAAGGCCACATGGAGGAGCGATCAAAGCTCCGGACAGGTGTCCATATTTCTCTACATTTCTTCCTGTGCCTCTGTTCACACGAGATGAGCCTGCTTGTCACTGATAGTCACTGTTTACTGTGTGCTTTGGCTCCATATGGCCTCTGTTTTGCTTTTGCATGCAGTTGGTCTCCGTTGTCAAAAAAGCAGAATGTGTGTGTGTGTGTTTGTTCACATACATTGCACACACACACACACACACACACACACACTTAGAGTGAAATATTAACTGCCAGCATTCAAAACTCGTCAATGGAAGACCAGCTGTTCCCAACCCCAACACACACACACACACACACACACACACACACACACACACACACACACACACACACACACACACACACAGTCCATTCCAGATTCCCAATTCCTCTGCCATCTCCTCTTGTGAGCGTCCAGGAACACTCTTTACACAAGAATGCAAACAGAGACACGATTACATGACCAACACATCGCAAACGTGATGGCCTGCATACTTCATGTTAGGAGACATTCAGAATCAGAAAGTGTTCATAAAGTACAATCATGCTCTATAACGCTGAAATATCAAAATCCTCACTGCTACAGTACCCACAAGAAGTAGTAATAATAATAATAATAATATTATTATTATTATTAATAAATTAAAATAAAAGTAATAGTAAAAATCATGGAAATGACAAAAGCTTAAACTAAAATTAAAACTAATAATAAAAAATAAATGGCCTTCATTTATTGGGGTGTAATACACACACACACACACACACACACACACATATACATATATATGTATATCAGACTTAGTACACGATATAACTACAAAAGAGTCAAGATTTAGATAGAAAAAACATTGATCCTTGTTGGTCATTTTTAAACGCGATGCTACTGGTCTAATCAGATACAATGATCTATGCTAAGCTACGGTAAAAGCGCTATCGCCAGACCACGAGATCAGCTGAACGGATTCAAAAACTGCAAAACTCAACTTTTTAACTGATGGAGAATGAAGCTATTTGCAAAAAAGTGGAGTGTTCTACATATGACTGCAAAAACACGGCAATAGAAAAACACTAAACCACACATATGAAGAGAAACGATTATAAACACTGAGCACATGAGATGTCTGCTATCCTGTAGTGCACACTCACTAGGGTGAATAAATGACCCTGTAAATAAAGTCATTGGTCTTACTTGGCAACCCTTAAGATTCACTGACATGAGAGGGAGAATGTGACAAACAGAGAGGAGAGATCGCTTATGAGACTCGTTTCAGTGGCTGCCTATGTAGACAGCAAGGGAGCCATCTAGGGTTTTGTAACAGAGTGTGTGTCCATCTAGGCCCCTTAGAGAGAGACAGAGAGAGAGAGAGAGAGAGAGAGAGAGAGAGAGAGAGAGAGAGAGAGAGAGAGAGAGAGAGAGAGAGAGAGACAGAGAGAGAGAGAGAGAGACAGAGAGAGAGAGAGAGAGAGAGAGAGAGAGAGAGACAGAGAGAGAGAGAGACAGAGAGAGAGAGAGAGAGAGAGAGAGAGAGAGAGAGAGAGAGAGAGAGAGAGAGACAGAGAGAGAGACAGAGAGAGAGAGAGAGAGAGAGAGAGAGAGAGAGAGAGAGAGAGAGAGAGAGAGAGAGAGAGAGAGAGAGAGAGACAGAGAGAGAGAGAGAGAGAGAGAGAGAGAGAGAGAGAGAGAGAGAGAGAGAGAGAGAGAGAGAGAGAGAGAGAGAGAGAGAGAGAGAGAGAGAGAGAGACAGAGAGAGAGAGAGAGAGACAGAGAGAGAGAGACAGAGAGACAGAGAGAGAGAGAGAGAGAGAGAGAGAGAGAGAGAGAGAGACAGAGAGAGAGAGAGAGAGAGAGAGAGAGAGAGAGAGAGACAGTGAGAGAGAGAGAGAGAGAGAGAGACAGAGAGAGAGAGAGAGAGAGAGACAGAGAGAGACAGAGAGAGAGATAAACTTTCTTTTCATCTGTCACAGTTTCCACCAAAATATTTGTCAGAACAACTATTTTCAACACTGATAATAATCTTTATAATATTTATTGAGCAGCAAATCAGCACACTGAATCAGCTCATGATTCCTGAATCATCACGTGCCAGTGAAGTAATGACGCTGAAAATCCAGCTTCGATCACAGAAATAAATTAAATTTTAATGCAAATTAAAATTCAAAATAGTTCTTTTAAATTGCAAAAACATTTCATAATATTATTCACTGTAATTTTGAATCTTAAGCGTGACTAAGTGCACATTTTTTGAAATGGAGATTTAGGCATCACCTGAAAGCACAATAAATAAGCTCTCCGTTCCTACACTGCATGAATGTTTTTTTAATTTACGGTGACAAATAAATGCAGCCTTGTTGCGAATAAGAGACTCCTTTCAAATTCATTTCACGTTTTTGTATAATTATTAACCCTTTATTAGCACACACACAGAGGTCTGTACAGTAACAGAGACTGAGAGAAAGTGACCAGCAGGCGTGGGTCGGTTTACACTGAGAGTCTCATCCTCGCGCAGGTTCAGACCTACTTGTTTGTTTACGCTCATCCCGTCACGCCGATGTCAGATAGCGGCTCTAAATATAATCGTGCCCCGTGAAGAACGGCCGCGAGGGCTTTGATGTTTGAATGACGGCTACGGGAAAGACCTGTCTGCATTCCTGCCCGCCATACGCACGCATATCACATAACAGCTCCGGCGTGACACGCATTGTCTGTTTATAATGTAGCTGCAGCGGGACACGCTCGTGTGTTTGTCCTGATAGCAGCCTTTGATCTTCTCATCTTGATCTTCCACGCGCATTACTCCTCCGTCACGCGTGTCTGCGCTGCACGGAACAAAGGCAACAGGAGGAAACTCAAATATGACATAGCTATTTGGATATTTCAACCGGTGCAAGAGGGACGACATTCCTTTCTGATTCGTATTTGCATTCGCTTTGCATCCGATCTGATTCACAGACTGCTAAAAGTTGTTCACGAGCCGGCGCCTTAGCACGCGTCTTAAATAATAGATATCGCCGTGCCTACCGAAATGTTGAAATGCGCAAATGCTGCATTACGCAAATAAACGGGCACAATTGGTTTAGAACAGCGTATAAAGCCAGGTTCGCAATTCCTGTTTGGTTTTGTGCACTTAA
The DNA here is from genome assembly GCF_018831695.1 of Puntigrus tetrazona. Classification (NCBI taxonomy): domain Eukaryota; kingdom Metazoa; phylum Chordata; class Actinopteri; order Cypriniformes; family Cyprinidae; genus Puntigrus; species Puntigrus tetrazona. The sequence goes on along the minus strand of NC_056703.1, from coordinate 31,272,340 downwards.
GAGTCAAAAGGGGATTTGGATGCATTTTTGCGTCGCCCCATAAATTGGAAAAAAAAACACATTTTCAGCATGATTTTAAGTATTTTTCAAGTGAACGCCATTTCAACAAAACCTCCAGAAAACATGCATAGGAATGAAGCTGTACGTTTTGTACGCATAGTGCAGCTGAAGTGGAGAAAAATGTGCAGTTCAATGATAAAACAAGGAGAAGGATATATGAACGAACCCTTGGGAATATGGATGGGAACGAATCTGTACATTTCGGTGAATGCAGGAAGTGTAAAAATGTAACTTAAGATATATGCATTGTGATATACAGATGCAAGCGAGCGATGTATAAAAACCTTCACAATATACTTCCTTCAGTAAAAGACTCTGAATAACAATAAATCTGCATCTAAACGGGCTTAAAAAATGAGAACTGCAACTGAAATGCACCGACGCAAACAGATAAAGCGCATTCAAATAGACGTTTTCTTTCTACTAGACGTCAAAATAGACTCGAATCTCAAAACCGACGAATAAAAAGTCCAATTTAAGTTTCGTTTCTCTGTGGAAATGCCATTTGTAAACAGGTAAGCATCGACTTTGAACAAGATCTTCAACCGCAGCAAAGTTCACAGGTTTCCACCGGCGAGGGCGGGAGAGCAGGCTCAGAATAGCCACTGTAAATGAAGGGCTTGCTCCGTTTCTATTTACATTAGATTAGCATTTGAGATCCCAAATCAACAATGAACAATGCAGTTCAAAGTTTTCCTATATGATAGCGGTGCGCGGCCACATCGCAGATAAAAGCGTGTGGGGGAAGGTTATGAAAATAAGGCCAGTGCGGGAATGTTATAGAGGTCAAACGCTCAAAGGACGACGTACACGATCAACACATCCAACCCCACGCTCTCCACGAGAACGAGCACAGATCCACGTGACGAGCGCATGAAGTCAAAACACTGGGAAACTGAAGAACGAGGAAATCAGTGCTTTGGCACCGAATGGCAGTCAATACGCCTCGGCGAATGTTTATTGCACAAAAGCAGTTATTTTTAACGAACAGCAACAGCGGCCTGAAATATGGACTCTTATTGGTTTTATGCACCTGACAACCTAACAGGATTTATTTTACTAGGAATGCCTGAAAGAAGAAGATTCGTCTCACTAAAGCTGCATTTTTTTTTTCATAAAAATATTGGGAAATATTATAACAATTAAAAAATATTTTCCCTGTGAAAATATTTTAAAATGTAATTTATTCCTGCAATCCAAAGCTGGATTTTCAGCATCATTACTTCAGTCTTCAGTGTCACATGATCCTTTAGAAATCATAACAATAACAACAATAACTACTGTTGATTTTTGAAGGATCATGTGACTGAAGTAATGCTTTAAATTTAGCTTTGTATCATAAACTACATTTTAAAATAGATTTATAAAGAAAATGCTTTTTTTATTATTGCAATAATAGTTCAGAATATCACAGAATTTGGGGATTTTTTTATGCATCAATTATCATTCCACAAAAGTGTTGATTACAATGAAAAATAAAATTATTTTTATCTTTATTTTTATCATTATAAAAAAATGTATTAATTAATATACAGTATAACATACATTTTTTTAAAGAAATCTTTTGTACAATTTTGAATGTCTTTACTGTCTCCTTTGATCAATTTAATGCATTCCGTCTAAATAAAGTATTAATTTCTTCAAAACAAAGAAATACTCAACAATGTTTTCAACACTGAGAATAATCAGAAATGTTTCTTGAGCGGCAACTCGGCATATTAGAATGATTTCTGAAGGATCGAGTGACACTGAAGACCGGAACGCAATGCATTTTATGGCCTGCGTCGAATTTTCTTCACCCGAAAAGACCTGGAGCCCACCTCTGGATGGCGACACACCGGCTTAGAGTCACTGGTGTAAATAGTTGGCATGGCAGCGTGGAAAAAGGAGCCCGTGTGACACGGAAAACCACGTAATGCATTCGTACACAAAGCCCCCGTGATATTCATACTGATATTAATGCGGCTCTGGCCGGACAAACGAGCGGCACACAAACATACAAGCACGCACTCAAACACAATAGCGAGGTGTTAACCACCAACCAGATCTAAACCGCATCCAGAAAACCTTCCGTGCGTTTCTAGTTACCTGTGCCGTCTTTCAAAGGCAGCTACTGAAACTCAAGCCCGGCCGAAGGGTGTGCCAGCCTCGCTCGCCGTCTATTTATTTTTCCAACCCATAATTTTCTCCCAAATAGGCCTATATTACAATCCCCTTTGATTTTCCCGCTTTACAAACTCTCGGGCACGTCAGTGGTTGAAAGAGAGCTCTGAAGCCAGGCCCGGACAGTGCGCTGGTTTATGATTGCTTTCTAAAGGGATGTGGAAAGGGTCGAAGCGTTAACATTTAACCCTTTCCACCACCGTGAGCTCTTCTGACACACACACACACACACACACACACACACACAGGCTCGTCTGTCTTTCTGGAAATTCCTCCGGTGTCAGGGACGGGCAGTCTGTCTCACTTCATACATGAGGCTTCTTTTGTGTTGCTCAGATGGAAATCTCGGTCTTTGTGCGAGACGGACGGTGTAACAGATCCAGCGGCTGGATCCACTTTCAGCGCTCTTAAAGAGACTCGACGTGCCCTGAAAGCACATGACAACGCATGCCAAACTAAACTGCACGTCAGCGACTTCATGAAAGCATTCAGAAGGTGCTGTCGCACGTGGCACTGTACAGTATCGGCAAAAAAATATATGTCGAAAGGAGCCACAATATTGGGAGCATTATGATAACGCATTATAAGCATTAGTGTGTGTGTATATACACACACACACACACACACACACACACACATACATGCACACACACACACACTCTCATATGCATACACACACACATACACACTAGGACAAAAACAATTAAAAAGTAGCTTATAAAAAGCATGGCGGAAATGGTTACTTTATGGTTTAAAAAGATGGGTTGCATTCAGAAAAACAAGAAAAAGAAAAGTTATTTTACAGAAATCAAATTTCCTGTATTGTAATATGTTATGTTTGTTACTATTGCGCAGCCGTGAAAAATCAGTTTTGTCTTATTCTAAACATCCTTGAAACTAAACAGAAAAGTGAAGCAGCACGATAAACAAGAAACCCTGAGAAAGATCTTATTTGACTTGATGTTTTTGAAGAGACTGATAAAAATGGCACGTTAGCTCCACTGCCGTGAGTCCTGTATGAAAGCAGCAGCTCCGTTCAGGACAAAAGGCAGATGGTTAAACAATGTCTCCTCAAAGCGTCGAGCGACACGGTATCCGTTTACCAGCACGTAACAAAGACTCGCCGCAGCTGCCACTTCAGACGCATTATACAGCAGATTCACATTCACACTGAGCAGAAAAAACCAGCGGTCAATGCCAAGGTCAACGGCACGGGACACACACAAAAACCCTTTACCTGCTGGATTTACCAGTTTAGCCTAGCTGGTTAAGCTAGTTAAGAAACGGTTGCTGTCCAGCGAGTCTTTTCAGCATGTAAGAGGAACAGAAAAACTAAAAACAACATTTACATTCATGCATTTGGCAGTCGCTTCATTGAAAGATTTTATTATTTTTTATTTTTCAAAACAATGGCACCAGAATCCAGACAGAGGTAGGTAAATAAATCATAATAAATTGCTATTTACATCTACAAATTAAGACATATACACACATTTATACATTATACACATATATATATATACACATATACACACACACACACATATATATATATACACATATATATATACACATACATACACACACACACACACACGTGTGTATTTTTATATTTAGTTGTTTAAATGCATACATTAAACTATTAATTTAAATAAATAAATGTCAATTAAATAATTGTAAATTATGCTTATATTCAAACAATTTTTAATTATATATTTACACAATTCTTTTTGCTTAATATTTTTATATTAACAAACAAAAAAAATGTTGTTATTTTTTGGTCATTTTTCTAAACACACTCACACAGCAGCTTTAACTACGCTTCATGTGCTCAAGTTCTCCGCCGGTTCTCCGGGCCGGGCCGGGAACGGTTCCTCCAGCCTGCGGCGTCCGTTCGAGCTCGTTCCTCATTCAGAGCGAATTATTTCTCCAGGTCACAGATTAAAGCGATAGGAGCTGCTGCGTTTTCCAAAGCGCCGTTTCTTTCCCCCGTTTGCATGAAAACAGGCTCTGCAATAGCGGCAGGAAATTGAGACCGATCAAAGAGATAAAGCCACGCCGTCGGCCAATAAGAAGCTCCGAAGGTGATTGGATGTGGGCCAATCAGGAGGCAGGACACAGCGGAGAGCAGATAGAGCTCCATTCCAGGAAGGGTTTTCCCCGGAGGTTCTTTATGACTGACTGACTGATTGATGAGTTAAATCAGTGTTCAAAGACACAACGACATGCTCACCCACACTACAGCCAAATGTGTGTCTATTGTTCATGACTCAAGCTCCAGAACGCCTTGGCGACTAATCTCTGGCTAACAACACGAACGCATGACAACAAACACAGAGCCAAAGAAACCGGTGTTTGGGGAAACTTCTGCAGATGACGAGCAAAAAAACTCATTAAACTGCTCAGCCATTAATAACCCTGAACTGCTGACCAGACGTGATGGTCAAAGTCAATAGAGCCATGAACATCATAAAAATAATCACACTGTTAGCTCGGGCCTTGCAACCGGAAGGCAGCAAAAAAAATTAAAATAAATAAATAATAATAATAATAATAATAATAATAATAAAAAGAAACAATTTAATAAAACATTAAATAAAATAAAAAACAACAACAATAATAATAATTATATATATATATATATAAAAATGTGTAAAATAAAATATAAAAAGGTAAAAATTTAAAAACAAATTAGACAAATAATAAAATGTAAACAATTACAACAAAATATACAATTAAAGGGTAAAATTAATGTGAAATATGCAATTTTATAGCATTGCATTTTAAACACAGAATAATAAACTAAAATTCTTAATTTTGTATTTGTGCAATACTTAATATATAATGTAACATTTATAACTTAAGTTTACGTTGATATTGTTTGGTATTTTAGTTCACTTTTTTATTTAGTCTTTTATTACGTGTTTTATTTTATTATTTAGAAATCTAAAGAATTGAAAAATAAATAAAAATAACACAATCTCTATATATCTATATATCTCTATAGCTATCTCTATATTATACACATACCAACACCCATCTATATCTATCTATCTATCTATCTATCTATCTATCTATCTATCTAATATATATATATGATCTCAGAAAAACAGTCCACACAGACCACTGTGTATTTGAGAATGTTACTGTAAACAGGTGTATTGTGAGCTCAGTGCTAAAGACACGTCAAGAAAAGGAGGAAAGGACAAATTAATGAATAACTGTTTGGCTGAAGTAAATGTAAGAGATATTAGGGCAAGTAAACAGAGTAAAGTTGTGCTGGCGGCGTCTGAGTCTTTGATCAGCTAGCCATTAAACACCAGAGAGAGCAGGAGGGTTACAGATCACACATCAGCAGCTATATCTGGGTGTGTTTATCAACTTATGACAATATTACATGTAAATACGCGTCGATATGAAAGTGGGTAAATGAGGAAGACGGAGGTGCAGGGTTCTGGAGCTCCTCCAGGTCGTAATGCAAGCCTTTGATTCGCCTGTGTGTGTGTGTGTGTGTGTGTGTGTGTGTGTGTACAACAGTTTGGGATTCACCAAACACACACGGCTTGGTAATAGTTAACAGTCAGCAAACACAGAGAAAAGAAAGCCTCATATCATACACAATCTGCCATTCATTCGCTCCTGCAAAAAAAAAAAAAATCTGCACAGCAACGGCAACCTTGTTTTGTTTTTGTCTGTGCCAACGTATGATGGACTGAAATAAAAAAATTCATTCACTTCTTTCAGAGAAAGAATTCTGTGCCCGCCTCTGCCAATTAACAAGAGTGTTTGTCCTTTGTGTCAGTGCCAAAGATGCAGAGTCTTGCCTAGTGGGGAAAAAAAAAAAAAAAAAAAAAAAAAAAAAAGTCACATTTATGGAGAATTGAAAGTATATGTTGTGTGAAATAAAGCAACTATTTAATGCACAGTTTATAAAGACGACATAAGAGCTGCGCCTCAAATCAAATCAAATAAGTAAAATAAAATAAAATTACGAATAAGCCATTTTTCTATATGGGATAAAAATAAATAAAATAAAAAAGTAAAATAATTGAAAAGTTAAAAACTATTTTTATTAAATCTATTTAGACAATATTATAATATAAAAAAAAACAGATACGAAAATGGAAAATAATAAAATATGAAAATAAAACAAATATAAAATTACAAAAATGATTATAGTAATTTAAAAAATATGGAAAATAAAATACAAAACGTCAAACAATGACAAAATAAAATATGAAAAATGAAAAATATATAATATGATAGAATGATATTAAAGATATATAAATAAAATGTAATAAATTCATATAAAAACATGAAAAAAGTAACAAAAAAATAACTAAAAGAAATAAACAAAATAAATTAAACAAAAAAAATCCAGAAATTCAGAAGTCTTTTCTAACATCATTTACCATCACTTAGTCATTCACAGTGTTACGAACAGTTTCGCCACCGCCACACACACACACACACACACACACACACACACACACACACACACACACGGATGTGGCAAAGCACTGCCGAGCTCTTTGAAGCAGCATTCCGAACATGTCCGAACACAAATCGGTTTGCGAACGTGAGTCGAATGGAAGGAATGCGAAATCCAGCACTACTCTACACTAATTGAGCCCCTGCATTAATATAATAAAAGCGTGAAATGTTGACATGAAAAGATGAGTTCCTTCATCATTAGAGCGACCCGTGGAGCCGCTCCCGCCTCCGACGTCACGGATCGAGACGGCCTACAACAAGACTCCGATAAAACACAACAGACAGCAACCAAAGCAACCCAGCATCATAGGAGCAAAACAAACCAAGCCTCAAGAAGCCGTTACACTCATTTGATGGATGAACGAGACATTCTGCACGTTTTGTCTTCATCACATGCTTGTTTCGTTGTATATAACAAAAATATGCATTTATTTCGACTTCAAAGGACATGAAAAGTTCGACTTTGGTAGAAATGACACCCATTGGCTTACTGCTTTAAGAAGAAACAATAAAAAGCCTGTGCGAGCGGTTGCTACGGTGTCCTGGAAGGTTGCTAGGGTGTTTCGAGTGGAATCTATTGAGGAATCTTGCGTGTCTGTAGCACATACAGCGTGTCATGGGTGTATTGCAGTGCAACGAAGGGTTATTTACATCACTAATCCTGAAGAAGGCCCCGAGTTAGTAATAACTCTTCCAGTGGGATAGAAAGTTCATTAAGCGTAGGTTGTTCTCTATGATATCTCCTGTGCACAGAGCATCAGTGGCATGCATCTCAAACATGCGTGAGTGAGCTGGTGTTGGTGTGCACGGGTGTAAGGAATGCAGTGTCATCCCATTGAGGCCATACGCACTGCACGCCGTTCCAGACAGTCCAAGGTCTTCTGGGAGACATGTCATTATCTGAAGGGAAACCGGCCCAACAAACGCTAACAGGAAAGACTGAGGCACACAAACAGGCTCCATTAACACACCAGAGAGAGAAACCAAACCACTCAAGAACGTGCCCCAATTCAAAGAAAACCGCACACGTGATTATAGAAAAACACAAAGCCTTTTTCTTTATTATTTCTTGCACGTTCGAGATTTTTCGTATTGTAAGATTTGGCTGAAAGTGTACCCTCTAATCTCTTTTATTGCAATACAAAATATATAAAAGCGGTGTCATTTGAACCAGAACTGTATTCCTGATTTCCTGAGCTTTTATTTCTTTCATTCATGTTCAACAACAACAAAAATGTAATTACATTTCTTAAATTAACTTGATAAGGTTCAAACATTGGTTTATTTGATCATAAAGTAAATATATATATATATATATATATATATATATATATATATATATATATATATATATATATATATATATATATATATATTTTTTTTTTTTTTTTTTTTTTTTATAATTTTTTAAAATTAAAAATGATTTTAATATATATTTTAATATTAGAAAAGGAAAAAATATATATATATATATATATATATATATATATACACACACACACATACACACACACACACACACAAATGTAACAAAATAAAAGAAGTTTCATTCTTAAGATTTTCTAAAAAAAAAAAAAAAAAAACCTGTGGATCTGCATTCATGACATTCATAACGAGAGGAGCTCACTTCGAGCAAACCTCTTCGCGTTCTCATCCTCGTTTGCTTTAAATATCTGCTTTTATTAAAGCCAGAGCTGTTCCCACTCATTCGTAGTGTGCGTGTGTGTGGTTTTAAAGTGCAGTGTGACTCTGAAGCTCACTCGGGCTGATGCAAGCGAGGCCTTGATGTGGAAGAGACTGAAAGAAAGCCAGTTACAGTCATGGATAAAAACGACGTGAAAGCAGCTGCACGTTTCACAGGCTCTGTGAAGTGCTCTTTGTGCAGTCAGTCAGGCCGGCCCGGCGCACTGGACTTAAAGACCCACAACACAGCTAACTAAATCAGACAGCAACTGGTGTATGACACAATATGAAAGCATGCAAAAACATCAGAAAGTCACCACTGAGGTGAGGCAGTACTGCATTGGAACAAGATGAATGCAAACAGCACAAAATGACGGACACGTGGTGTCAAAACTGCAAGAAAAGGGTTAAACAAAAACATATGCATGGCTCTGTAAGACATTAAACTGTCATGAACATTATACTGGCTAGACTGCAATCCTAACTGCTCACATTATAATCAATGAAGCAGTCTAAAGCGACACTCTGTTCTCCTATTTGATACACTTCAGTGCTTTTACATGATCAGTATCGTTAAAAGTTTTAGATGAACCTGTACGGTTATGAGAAATCAAACAAAACAAAAATAGCGTTTGGTGTAAGAAACTGCATAAACACGCTGAGCTTTTAAAAATATCAGTGGAGAGGAGCAGCTCTGGCTTCTGAACTTCCACTCATCTGAGCAGCAGCGGCCAACAGAGCAACGGTCCTTAAACATTCCTGCAGCAGCCAGCCAAAGCGTTCACATCCAACCAGAGAGACAGAGAGAGAGACAGAGAGAGAGACAGAGAGAGAGAGAGAGACACAGAGAGAGAGACAGAGAGAGAGAGAGAGAGAGATAGACAGAGAGAGAGACAGAGAGAGAGACAGAGAGAGAGAGAGAGAGAGAGAGAGAGAGAGAGAGAGAGAGAGAGAGAGAGAGAGAGAGAGAGAGAGAGAGAGAGAGAGAGAGAGAGAGAGACAGAGAGAGAGAGAGAGAGAGAGAGAGAGAGAGAGAGAGAGAGAGAGAGAGAGAGAGAGACAGAGAGAGAGAGAGAGAGAGAGAGAGAGAGAGAGAGAGAGAGAGAGAGAGAGAGAGAGAGAGAGAGAGAGAGAGAGAGAGACAGAGAGAGAGAGAGAGAGAGAGAGAGAGAGAGAGAGAGAGAGAGAGAGAGAGAGAGAGAGAGAGAGAGAGAGAGAGAGAGAGAGAGAGAGAGAGAGACAGAGAGAGAGAGAGAGAGAGAGAGAGAGAGAGAGAGAGAGAGAGAGAGAGAGAGAGAGAGAGAGAGAGAGAGAGAGAGAGAGAGAGAGAGAGAGAGAGACAGAGAGAGAGAGAGAGAGAGAGAGAGAGAGAGAGAGAGAGAGAGACAGAGAGACAGAGACAGAGACAGAGAGAGAGAGAGAGAGAGAGACAGAGAGAGAGAGAGAGAGAGAGAGAGAGAGAGAGAGAGAGAGAGAGAGAGAGAGAGAGAGAGAGAGAGACAGAGACAGAGAGAGACAGAGACAGAGACAGAGAGAGAGAGAGAGAGACAGAGAGAGAGACAGAGAGAGAGAGAGAGAGAGAGAGAGAGAGAGAGAGAGAGAGAGAGAGAGAGAGAGAGAGACAGAGAGAGAGAGAGAGAGAGAGAGAGAGAGAGACAGAGACAGAGACAGAGAGAGAGAGAGAGAGAGAGAGAGAGAGAGAGAGAGAGAGAGAGAGAGACAGAGAGACAGAGAGAGAGAGAGAGAGAGAGAGAGAGAGAGAGAGAGAGAGAGAGAGAGAGAGAGAGACAGAGAGAGAGAGAGAGAGAGAGAGAGAGAGAGAGAGAGAGAGAGAGAGACAGAGAGAGACAGAGAGAGAGACAGAGAGAGAGAGAGAGAGAGAGAGAGAGAGAGAGAGAGAGAGAGAGAGAGAGAGAGAGAGAGAGAGAGAGAGAGAGAGAGAGAGAGAGAGAGAGAGAGAGAGAGAGAGAGACAGAGAGAGAGACAGAGACAGAGAGAGAGAGAGAGAGAGAGAGAGAGAGAGAGAGAGAGAGAGAGAGAGAGAGAGAGAGAGAGAGAGAGAGAGAGACAGAGAGAGAGACAGAGACAGAGAGAGAGACAGAGAGAGAGAGAGAGAGAGAGAGAGACAGAGAGAGAGAGACAGAGACAGAGAGAGAGAGACAGAGAGAGAGACAGAGACAGAGAGAGAGAGAGAGAGAGAGAGAGAGAGAGAGAGAGAGAGAGAGAGAGAGAGACAGAGACAGAGACAGAGACAGAGACAGAGACAGAGACAGAGACAGAGACAGAGAGAGAGAGAGAGAGAGAGAGAGAGACAGAGAGAGAGAGAGAGAGAGAGAGAGAGAGAGAGAGAGAGAGAGAGAGAGAGAGAGAGAGAGAGAGAGAGAGAGAGAGAGAGAGAGAGAGAGAGAGAGAGAGAGAGAGAGAGAGAGAGAGAGAGAGAGAGAGAGAGAGAGAGAGAGAGAGAGAGAGAGAGAGAGAGAGAGAGAGAGAGACAGAGAGAGAGAGAGAGACAGAGAGAGAGAGAGACAGAGAGAGAGAGAGAGAGAGAGAGAGAGAGAGAGAGAGAGAGAGAGAGAGAGAGAGACAGAGAGACAGAGAGACAGAGAGAGAGACAGAGAGAGAGACAGAGAGAGAGAGAGAGAGACATTTGGATAAAACTTAAAAAAAGAGCTTGTTTAGTGTGTTTAGATTAAGACCTGGCCCTATGTGCCACACACATCCCTTCTCAACCTTAAAGTCAGAGGTCATTTACTTTCTCTAGGCCCAGTTAATGGGGAACCTGAACGCTAGAACAGAGAGAGAAGAAGACCACATTAGTTTAGATGGAAACAAAAATATTAACAGTTCACACATGTACCAACAAAAACACGAAAACACGCCGTCCTAAACCTAGACCAAAGAAACAAACCCTTAGAAGACAAGCCCCTGCTAATACAGAAAAAAGCTGAACGCATGAAAAGAAAGCTTAAGATTTAATAAGGCGGTCAATCACAAAATTCTTTTTGGGAGTTATGGAATAATCTAGATCTATGCAAAGAAGCTGAACACATTCCCGTCCGTTACCCAAGCATCTGGACTGAACATTTCGGAAAACTTACCCAAAAACATCTGACCTCCCAATTACACGACCTAGAACCGACCACAAAAGAGCAGCTAAACCACTCAGACAAGCCCGTAGCATGAAAAGAACTGATAGGAAATCCCTAAAAAACTGGCTTGCGTGGAATCTCCAATGAGATGCTGAAACATAGCAGCTCCAAACCCAAGGACGCTGTTGTGAAATCATTCAGTTTCTTCAGGACACTTTCCTGATGTGGAAATCAAATACCTGCAATTTTTAATAATAATTATAGGGTCAGCAAGCGGTTACCTCTGAAAACCTTTCTGTTCCAGCATTAACGACAGATTAATTCACTTAATCTACGGACACCACGTTGTAAACAATTGCCAAATTGGATTTATGCCTAAACGGAGAACGTCGAATCACTTTTATGTGCTCCGTACAAATATTCGTAAAAAAAGAGGGACTGCACCAAAGCCTCTCAAAAGAAAGCCTTGCCTTAAATGACAAAAATCTATAGTTAAAGTGACTCAATCGTGTCCCATGCAGATTCCCCCTTCTAGCAGAAAACCAGAAGAGAACAGCGAGGTTCTGGTTCCGTCCGTCAGACACACGGAGACCCACACGGACTACTGGTGAAACAACACCGACTCACGCAAAAGTTAAGGAAATTGGAAAAGTAACCCAGGAAGAAAACGTCCAAGTCGAAGTAGCACACGCGAACAAGTTTAAGTACTTCCACAGATTGAAGGCTGCTTAACGAAACTGAAGAATAAAGAAAGCTTCTGACGAACTATAGTCTGACTGAACACAGTCTGAGTGAAGAGACGGGCCAACACAAACAGAGCTGGAGAGCCAGAGAGCTCGGAGAGTGTGTGTGTGTGTGTGTGTGTGTGTGTGTGTGTGTGTGTGTGTGTGTGTGTGTGTGTGTGTGTGTGTGAGAGAGAGAGAGAGTTGAGATGGGCCGAAACAAACTGAAGAGCTGAAGAGCCAGAGAGCTCTGTCTGTCTGACTCCGTGTGTGTGTGTGTGTGTGTGTGTGAGAGTGTGAGAGAGTGTGTGTGTGTGTGAGTGTGTGTGTGTGTGTGTGAGAGAGAGTGTGTGTGTGTGTGTGTGTGAGAGTGTGTGTGTGTGAGAGAGAGAGTGAGCGTGTGTGTGAGAGAATGTGTGTGTGTGTGTGTGTGTGTGTGTGGAGCCATAGAGCTCCGTCTGTGTTCTCACAGCACTTCTTCAAACACAGCAGCAAATAAAGTATTAATCTACGTATCCTCCTGCCATCAGTCGAGCTTGATTGGTCCTTTTCATTCATAATTGCTCTCTGTATTCATTTAATTATTCAAATAATAATATTAACACATTAATTATAAATCATTGTTATAACTTGTTTATTTTTAAATACTTAAAAATAGTTTTTATGTACATTTCAAATTATATTAATATATAACAGTATGTATGCATGCATTTATTTATGTACTGTATGCATAAACGTCATGAGGTGTCAGAAAAAACTTATACGATTTAAACTGATATACATAACTACCTATATATATATATATATATATATATATATATATATATATATATATATATATATATATATATATATATATATATATATATATATAGAGAGAGAGAGAGAGAGAGAGAGAGAGAGAGAGAGAGAGAGAGAGAGAGAGAGAGATAGATAGATAGAGTCATATGAATCTATATAAAATGTGTTGAAAAACATCAAAATTAAGATAAATATAGAGATATAATTTTTAATTATTGCCCAGCCCATTAACATTTTCATCAGTTGCATTTTGAAATATTTAGTTAACCTCAAAATCGATCAATTTTCTGAAGCTTTGAGGGAACTGAATGTCTTCTCAGTGTTTTTCCCACATGCCATCTTAACGAACAGTTCACCCATCACTTTCCTCACGTCACTCCAAAGCCATCAGACGGATCATGGCATGGAAAAGCTGCACGGAGATTCTTCAGAAGCTCTCCTGACGTGCTGCACCTAACGGGTCTGGAATGAAAACGGTCAACATTTAGATTTTGGGTGAACCGAGACTCGGCACGTCAAAAATCCACAACACTGAAGAACTCGTCTCGAGACCGGCTCAGAAAAATAAAACGCCTTAAAACCGAAATACCGATAAACGACTTCACGAGAACTTCAGCTAAACGCCTCAGAGATGATAAATAAGAACAGGCTTCGAGCAGCGCTTCAGACAGTTCTTCCGCGCGGATTCCTGCTCGTGATAGAAGCGGCTCAAAGTCAATAACACAGAATCCACACATACTTTCCCCGAGCCGTCTGAACGAGTGTGAAAAGAGCCGCTTAAAATCAGCATCTGACTGGCTATGAAGCTCACAGTCCACCGGAAAACTAAATAATGGTTTACTTTAATGATACGATGGTCGGTAGACATGGCGCAATGCTTCTCACAGCGAGTGATTACGCTCATTATATTTGAATTGCTAGCGTGCGTGGTAACATCAAAAGGCGTGCCGCAGATAATTCACCAAATTTGGGGAACACCGTGTATGCAAAGAAGATTGCACTTATTTAGCACACCGATTTCTCATAACTTTATGTATTTATGATGGCGCCCTGAGTTAAGAAGAAGCCCAAATCCACCTTTTCATGTTTTTTTTTTATTTTTTAAAAATAAAATCTGAAGTGTTGACTAGTTCTAGTGTTGAATTTATCTACTAGGTGTGTATAGAAACAAACGAAAACACTTCAAGTTCACTTCCTGTCCAGCTTTTTCTCGTTGGACCAAAATAAAACTGAAATTAAATAAATGTGACCACAGCCATAAGGACTACGACGTTTTATTTGTAATTGGAATTTATGAAACGTCTTATCAACGCATGTCGCAATCGAAAATGAAGTTTTGCTGTATTGTAGATTTCCCATCGTAAACATATCCTCATGGGACGTGATTTTTGGAATAAAAGAGAAAATCAATAAATGTGACTGATTTTTTTGGCTACTGCTGTACAAGTTCACCCATGCTGCTTATGACTGGTTTTGAGCTCCAGGGTCACAAATAGAAAATAGCCGAATTTACAAAAAAACATATACACAGGTTATTTGGCACAGAGTGTCCGGGGAGAGGTCAGCGGCGGGACAGCGCTCTTGGCCGTCTGTACACCGAGCATGTGATTCAGAGACGCTCGCAGCGTCCGCTGACGGGTCCGAGTCCACAATATGGCTTTTGTTTGAGATCTGAGCCACTTTGATGTGAAGCAATGGAGGTTAGGAAATGGTCGTACACGCATCACTCAATTTCACATAAATATCGGTTTCACGGCTGCATTAAAACTCAAATGAAGTTATGAAGGGACTTTTCTCACACACTCAGCAGTGACCTTCTGACCTCGGTTTTCTCCAAGAACCTCTATAATAACTAAAAAGAGATGCATGCACTGAAATTATGCTTAAATGTTTATGGACAATCAGTCCTCTTGCTTAATGGTTATGCATTACTTGATAATACCTTATTAACAATGAATGATGGCCTTTGACTATTTGTTACTGGATTTCATCTTTGGCAATCTTAGTTAATAAAAAAGCTATTCATGTTCACTCAGGTCTATTAAATAATACAGTAACTCTTTACAATAAAGTTAGACTAGTTCATGTAGTAACTAATATAAACTTGTGTTAAAGTTGATTAGCAAGAACTTTTCATTGTTAGTTCTTTACATATTGCAGATATAGTAAATATTACAATATAACATAATATGTAATGTTTTAATAATGTATCAGTAAATGGTAAAATTACCATTAAGATTAAAATATTTTTACATTTGCACTGCCAAAAATAAATAAATAAGTAAATAAATAAATAAATAAGTAAATAAATATAAATATATATATATATATATATATATATATATATATATATATATATATATATATATATATATATATATATATACAAGCACTTCTCTGTACAATTGAAACAGTTCATGTTTGCATGTAAATGGCAAAGAAATATAAAATCTAGATTATTGGTAAATCAATGGAAGCTTATTGTAAAGTGTTAGCAATGACTTGTCCTTCACTACAGAGTCATGACCGCAAACAGAAAATATAAAAGACATTCATTTTTAAGAGCCTCCACAAAAATACTTCCTTGTAAAACATCTGTGATAATAAGATTTCTATGCAGCTCATGCAAAAAAACGCACTTCTTCAGGACATTAGTGGGGAAAGTGTAGCTAGCTAACCAGCTAAAGCCCTGCGCTTCGTCCAGAGAAAGCACACCGTCTAAAACAACAGCTTGAGGGGCATAAACAACCCGGCGCCACTCACACCAGAGGTTTACTAACATCTCAGGGTCTGGAAAACGGCTCGCTTTTGTCAAAAACGACTTCCATCCAAAGAGATTTACAGCTGCTTGACGCCGAACACAGCATTGTTATGTTGTCCCCAATTTATGAACACATCCTGTGTATTAATATGAACACGGAAAAATCATTTAAGGCAAAAATAGTCCACTAGTGTTAAAACGTTTTTGAAATATATGTTCTGTCTGCATTAGTTTGATTATATTTCACAAAGTAGTTAGTATTTTAACATCATTACTCTTCAGTGTCACATGACCCATCAAGAGTTATTCAAATACAGTTTTGCTGCTTATAAAACTTTGACGGTGATACTTTTTATTTTTTTTTAATTTACATTTTATTTTTAAGATTCAAAAGAACAGCATTTAGCTGAAATGGAAGCCTTTTGCAACGCCATCAACGTCTTTAAACGTGCATGAACCGAGAGCAGAAGCTCTATTTGCCTGCATTTCTTTCACCAATCACGCTCTTCCTGTGCCGTTTGTCTATCTGTGTATGTATTCTAACGAAAAAGCCACATGACACATATTATTGTTTACAAAGACCTCCGATTGCACACAGAAAGACACGCCCCTTAGAGGAAGCCAACGATGCAAGTTATTAATAAAAGCACGTTATCGGCTCGCGATTAAAGCGCTCCTTGCTCTTATAGAAATACACAAGCGCACTGACCTCGTGACTTACACTAAAAGGAACGCACGCCATCCTATGATGCAAGCTCTGAGACTACGGTTTCTCCCAGCAGAGATTCACACAAAACCTCAAGGCGGAGGGAGAACAGAAATCAAATCCCCTTTGACTTTCAGATGATGTTCATTGTGATGTTTTTATCTCCGAGCGCAGATCCCGATCTCCACCCACAGACCGAACCAATAAAAACCCAACGGCCCACATCTGAATCTCATCAGCTCCGCTGAAGACGGACAATTATCATTCATTACCCTGCTGGACACCCGGCCGTGAGCTCCGGCAAAGCCTGACTGCGGAAGACTGAGAGTCAAATATTACATGCAGACGTCTCTAATACTGGGCTCTGCTGCAAAATATTGCAACCGTTCAAAAGATTGTTTTTTTTTTCTTATGGAAAGAAATGTGTATTTTTATTCAGTAAGGATGCGGGTGACAGTAAAATGAATTTTTAATGCTACAAACCACCAAAGAAATGTAACATGACTGGAGTAATTATGATGAAAATTCTGCTTTGATCAAATAAATTACATTTGCAGATATACATATACACACACACACACACACACACACATATATATACACACACACACACACACACACACACACATATAGACACACATACACACATATATACTGTATTTATGTATGTACATATATACACATATTATATATATATATATATATATATATATATATATATATATATATATATATATATATATATATATATATATATACACACACAAAGAATGGTATTGTGCATGGAAATCTACTTCATTAGTTGACGTGAACCGAGAATGGATTATACTCCTAAAGCACTTATTAATCTTAGCTAATGTTAATTTCAGCATTTACTAAAGCATTATTAAAAACACAAGTTCTGTTGGTTAACAGTTAATGCACTGTGAACTAACAACGAATGGCTGTATTTTATTAAATAATGTTAACAGACGAATAAATACTGTATTCGATGAACAGTTCGTGTTAGTTAATACATCAACTGAAGTTAGTGTAAAGTGTTAATTGTACTTGTAACGATTTATTCACCCTCACATTGTCTTTTATCTGTTCAATGCATGCAATGTCAAATAAATCAAAGTGATAGACGACAGATGCAGTCATGTTGCAAAAACAAACACTAATAATCAAATATGAAATCTGGTGTTCACACGTGTTACGGTGCTTAGAGTTTTTACCTCACGATCCTTACTTTATGCTTGTAGATAAGCCGCTGCTTAGCTGACAGGCGACTAATATTACAATTACAACCAAGCGCAAGCAAATTACAAATGATAATGAAAGTAGAAAAACAGACCGCGAACAAATAATCCTTCCTAGCATCTGATAATCTAAACGATAGAGACTTTTTACGACTTCTCTATTAGTCAGCCATTAGCCTGCCAGACTTCACTTTATGACAAGCGGGATGATTGAAAGTTTCATTTCACCCCTAATTATATCACGCGCATATCTCACCTGAAATAGACGAACTACAACATCAACTATTATATGAGTAACTAACATATAACACAAAAGATCATCCATTACACGGACCCCTGGTAAAAACCACCTGGGATAAACATAAGCCCATTAGCATGTTTAGTCCAGAGTGTGTGTGTGTGTGTGTGTGTGTGTGTGTGTGTGTGTGTGCGGTGTGTGTGTACGACGCAGGGCTGATGGAGCCTCTCTAAGAGACTGTTTGCCTGAAAACGCCAGAGGAATGTGTTGTATAACATGCCACTGACAGACACAAATACATCCCAGCATTCCTTTCTCTTCTAATGACTAAAACAAGAGACCGCGGCCCAGTGACTTTAAGAGCTTTGCCATGCATCCCCTCCACTTCAACCCTCTGTTGCACGCCGCACGCACACACACACACACACACACACACACACACACACACACACACACACACACACACACACACACACACACACACACAACACACACACACACACACCTAACTAACTAAACCAGACACACACTGCTGTTTGAGAATTTGGGGTTGGTGAGATTTTAAATACTTTTATTCAGCATCATAGGGTGACATCTAAAATGAATGAACGAGGAAATGAATAACAGCTTCCACAAAACTACACTGATAATAATCAGACGTTTTTGGAGCAGCGAACCGGTGTGTTAGAATGAATCCTGAAGGATCACGTGACTCTGAAGACTGGAGCATGATGCTGAAAATTCAGCTTTGAACACAAATTACATTTTAAAAGACACTGACAAAGAAAAACCATGCAACTCTTACCGGTTTTTACTGTATTTTTGTACTTGGTGAGCTAAAAGGGAGCTTGTTCAAAACCATTAGAAAGTGGTAGTGTGAACTATATATTAATTCTCTTAATGAGTAACAGTAAAGGCAACTTCATTCATTCACTCCAATTTTTTACATTTATCTTTGCATTGAAATGTACAAAATAATATAACTGGAGTTCGACTAAAACATTTTAAAAACTCTTATCATTTGGACGTCAATATAACACCTGCAACAATTTCTTCTGGGTCATTGTCCCTTAAATCAAGTCTAATTCATATTCAGATTTCAGACGGAGACAAAATCTACACTAAAACAATGTAATGATATTAAAAAGACTTTTTAGAGGCGCTCAAGTCAGCAGCCACACACAGCAATGCACTAAAATCTAGCAACAGTAAAGAGTATTCTAACTTTGTTGCAATATATGTACATGTAATGTATATTATAGGGTTATGCATGCATCCTAATATTGTGGCACACAAAATCCAAAAAGTTGATTAGCCCGTCTTAAGGAAGTCCTGTAATCAGGCTGCTTTAGAGTCTCGTCCACCGGACACGTTTATTAGAGCGCAGCCCTTCAATATTTCAGAGAAATAAATAGGCTGCATAACACTGATCTTTTATTGCAGCGTTCTCGCCAACAACCGCAGCAGCGCTCAGAGCAAGACGACTGACAGTCTGACAGTCCCTGAGAGAAATTTACAGCCCAAGCGTCACAGAAGAGCTGCTCTGAAGGACCGAGAGACGTCAACGCCATAAAACCCTCTCGGAGACGACGCATCCACCTCAAAAGCACCACGATGACAACCTCGAACAGAAGCTGCTGCACGAAGAATACATTAAAAAAGACCTATGCTGGGAAACTACAAAAGCGCGAGGACAAAACCGACTGGAAATTCCCCTTATAAACGATTCGAGACGGACACACCTGCCGATGGAAAGGCTATTTCCGTTTTTTGAATCCATTCAACTCTGGCGATGGCACTTTTAGCATAGCTTAGCATAGATCATTGAATCCGATTAGACCAGTAGCATCGCGTTCGACGATGGCCAAAGAGCCACGATGTTTTTCTTATTTAAAAGCTGACCGCTCTGTAGTTGTATTGTGCACCGAGACCAGCGGAAAATGAAAAGTTGCGCAAGAATAAAGAAAGTTTGAAAGGTGCAGCGAAATCAAGCAGCCGAAACGGGATGATCCATGCTAACGATGCTAATGAGATTCAAAGATGGTAAAACTCAACTTATTAACTCTTGGGGAGTCTATTTTCATACAAAGCGGAGTGTTCCTTTAACCCAGGGTCATTAATCAGTGGTTAACCAGTATTGATTTGTTGAGGACTGATGTTGATATTTTAGAGAGCGGCCAATGGGAAATAGAAAGCAGATTAAATGAGATCATTCTGATCTTTCTTTTCACAATAAAGGCTAAAAATGCCAAAAAAAAAAAAAAAAACCCCAAACAAACCAAAAAAGCCGAATATCAGCCACGATGATTATCTTGCTCGAAAGCTAGTTAACATCCCCCAGTTACCAAACAAGCTTCAATCAGAGACTCGTATTTATTCATAAACTACGTGATGTGTACAGACTCAAATAAACACAACAAATAAATACAAAATAATCGGCGGTTTATCGGATTAAAAACTAGCTTTTTTGAAAAGCCGATACCGATATCTTCAGGAGCAAGATGGCTAATACATAAGCTTATATAAGTTACATTAAATGTTTATTTAGAAATAGTAAAAACGCTCACAAATTTATGAAATCAGATATACGTTTTACATAATATTAACTAAACTAGACATCAGTTTGAAAATGCAAAAAGTGAATAAATAGAATTCAACTTCATTAATGCAATTTTGATTAATGTAATTTTAATTTAACAAATAAAGAAAAAAGGAAAAATCTGAAAAATGTATGTAAACCCTGTAACTGTTGTTCTCTGTGCTGTCAAAATAAAAGTCTCACTTCATACATATCAGCCAAACAGAAACACCTATAGGTCAATGCTGAGAATTAAAAAAGTGACAAATACCATGCGATATAATCAGCCTTGACAATACATCAGAAGACCTTAAAACGACATGTTAAGATTAAAATAGATACAATAGAAACATGTATTCTCAAACCAAATTTAACAGTGACCTTAAAGGGACAGTACACCCAAAAAAAACCCAATATATTTTGAAGAATGCTGATATATAAACCATTTCGGTTCTTATCGACTTCATTATTCACATGCTCTCTTTGCAATCTTTCGGCAAGCAGCATTCTTCAAAATCTCATCCTTTGTGCTCCTCGGCTGAAACGTTCACAGATTTAAACGACACGAGCGCTCCTCCATAACCTGGAGGTAAACAAACACACAAACCCACGGTTAAGTGCATATATCACTAGTGAAAAGCCTATTAGAGAGTTAAATGAGGGATTATCTTGTTCATAGAGTTTTAATATGGATTTACGCAAGAGTCAACAGAGGATTAATCAGGCTTTTACAGGTAGGTAGGAGTTCAAAGCCACCACAGGCCGATCTTTTGTGAAAGCTCCACTCGGGACATGCTGCGGCGAAAACAAACACACGCTTTAATCAGCTTCATAACGACAGATCCAGAGTCCCTTCCTGATGCTTTCGTCTTCATTCAAATCATCGAGAATTCCACCGTGACACGAAGAAACAACAAGCTATTAGTGGGCCATAAAAGCGTGTAATCTGATTGGCCCCGTTTGATTCGCAGCACCGCGAGCCCAATCGTGTCCCGCAGCAGCCCGTAACGTCCGCTAGCCTTCAGTACAACGTCCCACAAATCGCTAACACCGTTAGCAAGCAGGCTGGGACTCGCAGGGGCTAATTTTAGGGCTGAAAGCACAGGGAATGTGGTTTGCATTCACTCACGTTACTGATGTAATTGTTATAAAATCCAGACGTGTGGGAGTGAATGGTACCGTGCTTCTGGCTTCAGGATGCTGACGCAAACCAACGATCAATTTCAGATTATGCAGAGCCAATGTCATTGCTCGGATGTTGCTCTATGAAAGCTGAGGACATTTACTTGTATTAAAAAAAATAAAATTAATAACAACAACAACAATAATAATAATATTGTAATTATATATTAATATAATATAATATTGTTATTATTTATATAATATATATATAAATTAATAATAAAACAAAAATAATTTTTATATATATATATATATATATATATATATATATATATATATATATATATATATATATATATATATATATATATATATATATATATATATATGTCACGCGTGTGATAGGCAGGCTAGCAAACAACGAGATTGAACGAAAACAAAAAGGCTTTAATCCACTCGGGATGAAATAAACAATATACAGGCAGGCAGACGGGCAGAATGACAGGACATAATCACACGCACATACGGACGAGATCGGACACACGGAACTGAAAACACAGGACTTAAGTACACAGGGAAATTAACTAACTTAACACGACACAGCTGATGACAATGATATAATTAACATTGAGGAAGGCAGGGCACAGGGAGCACATGGCACGAGACGAAAACATAAACAAAGTCCGGAGAACGTGACATTACACCCCCCTCCCGGAAGGTGCGTCCTCGCACCTAAAGAGGAACAACAAAAACAAAATGTCTGGGAACTGGAGGTACAGGATCTTGGGAGGAGGTTCTGGTGGAGGACGGCCCCAGGAGGGGTAAACAGACAGTCCAGGAGGAACAGACGGAGGGAGGAGCCAGGGAGAAGAAAGGAGGAGTCCGGAGCAGGAGGAGATCCAGAGCCCAGCTATGGTGGTCCCACGGTGGAGTCGATTGAGGAGGAGCCATGGAGGAGGAGTGACCATCGACTCCATGGGGCCGACCAGCGGCGGTGGAGCAGTTGGCGGAGGAGACTGAGGCAGAGACGGAGAGCCGAAGAGCCAGGGGTGACGCGAGGCGCTGGAGGTCGGCGGCGCCGCAGGCTTCGCGACTGACACGGAGACGGGGGCGGGGAAGGGCGGGCGAGCCAGAGCGACTGAGGACTGAGGTGAAGCCGGAGGAAGGAGGAGCCTGACAGAGCCGGTGGGATGGAGGGGCGAGGTGAAGCCGGAGGAGAGGAATCCGAGGCGGCGGATGGTCGGCGACAGACCAAAGCGGGCCGGGGGCGATGGAGCCTGGTGGAGCTGGTGGACTGACGGACCACGGTGGAGAGGAGGGAGCTGAGGAGCCCAGGGGAGCCGACGGGTCTACGAGCCGAGGAGGAGTCTGGGTCTCGGAGGCAGGACGGCGAGGCGAGGGATCCTTCACCCTCGGCGACGGAGACCGGCAGACCGTGGCGCAGCTCCAGTTGGAGAGCTGAGGGTGAGCGCAGGGGCTGCTGGGATCCATCGTCGTTGTGTGACAAGGGTGGGAGGGAGGAAAACAGGGGCGACGCAGGCGCGGGCACTGGAGGAGCGACGCGGCGCGGGGGCACTGGAGGAGCGCGCGTGGCGCCGGGCACGGAGAGGAGCGACGTGGCGCGGGCATCGGACGAGCGCGCAGGCGCGCGGGGCACGGGACGGAGCGCACGAGGCCGGGCACGGGACGGAGCGCCTGAGCGCGCCGGGCAATGGAGGGAGTTTTGGGATCCAGCAGCCCTAGGTGGGGAATCAGCTCACCCTCAGCCGATGTGCACTGGGCGGAGCTCCACTCCGCGCTCTTGTTGCAGTCGGCCCGGCCTCCACCGCGGTGAGCTCTGTTGCTGGCTCGCGCGCACCTGGTCTGGCGTGTTCGGCTCCGGGTCCTGTTACGCTCCACGGCTCGGTCGCCTCTCTGGCGATGGGTCCGTGGACGCGCTCGACTCCGCCCCGTGTCAGCGGTGGGCTCAGGCTGAGGCACTCGACCACACGGTGAAGGGATGAGCTGGGCTCTGGATCCTGAGTGGGGCTGGTGTCGGTGTCCTCCAGCGCAACAGTCATTGGTGAATTGCAGGACACCAGCAGCACCCACTGTAATGGCGCGCGCTCTCTCGAGGGCCGTCTCGGACAGCTTCGCTCGTGTGGTGGTGTTTAATCCTCGCAGTGGATCGAGCAGAGGAAGCTGTCCGGTAGCGCGAGTCGTTCGCGAGGGCGAGGAAGTCCTTCGTATAACCCTCGAGATCCTCCTGCTCCAGCAGGAGGATGAGGAAGTTGGGAGTCGTTGTACGGGAATACATGACCACAAAATAAAAAAAGAAATAATCGCCGCTAAAACTGTACTTTTATGCGGTCGATCTTCTGTCACGCGTGTGATAGGCAGGCTAGCAAACAACGAGATTGAAACGAAAACAAAAAGGCTTTAATCCACTCGGGATGAAATAAACAATATACAGGCAGGCAGACGGGCAGAATGACAGGACATAATCACACGCACATACGGGATTTAGATCGGACACACGGAACTGAAAACACAGGACTTAAGTACACAGGAAATTAACTAACTTAACACGACACAGCTGATGACAATGATATAATTAACATTGAGGGAAGGCAGGGCACAGGAGCACATGGCACGAGACGAAAACATAAACAAAGTCCGGAGAACGTGACAATATATATATATATATATATATATATATATATATATATATATATATATATATATATATATATATATATATATATATATATATATATATATATATATAAAGAAGACTAATTATATATATATTTTATCTTTAATTTAGACTAATTTCAATTTTAGACAGTAATTTATTTGTCGGCTTAAACCGGTCTCACTTGTCAGTTGGCAAGGCAGTATTTCTAAATGCTATATTTTTTCATATTTAACATTATCTAATATTACTTATTTAAATTTTACTTAATTGTGAAATGTAGCCATTTTCCAACACCAAATTAAATATCAAACTCAGTGTCATTTTAGTACTAATATATATATATATATATATATATATATATATATATATATATATATATATATATATATATATATATATATATATATATACACACACCATTATAGAATTAATATACTGTTTTTTGATGCGTATCATTTTAAATACTATGTTGTAGAAATCATTAAGAATAAAAGCATTAAAAACAATTAAAAAACGTTTTTGGTAATTATTTTCATTTGAGCTATTTGTTTTATTCTATACACTTCATTTATTTTTATTTCAGTTTTAGGTTTAGTAATGTTAGTGCTTCAGCTCAAACTTTTATTTCTACTGTTCGAATTTGGAGATAAAATGTTTTTAAAACATTGAATTAAAAAAAGTTAGATATTTTTGGTTTACAAAAGAAATGCCGTTTTTCAGTTTTTCTCTATTTTACATGAAACGCGCAAGTCTTTTCCGGGTGAAAACGATTTCAGCGCCACTTTTTTCATCACTTGATCTCGGGAGAACCCGACAAGCAGCGTTTAGGTTTATGGCAGCATCTCTTGTGAAACTGGAGAAGAGACGGATGAGAGATTCCCGAGGTCTTTTTCTTTCATATAAAAGAAAGATCAGGAGACTTAAGCAAAAGCTTTCAATTTGCAGGCTGGAAGACAAACATCAACAGGTCGGGACAGACGGCCTGTTATCAGTTTCCAAGAGGGAAATATAGACAGGAAACCCGTCTGAACGAGGGAGGGGAGGCCTATCGGAAGCGCAGAGTAAACAAGCTCCTTTTTAATCATCTCGACTCGCGTTCTCAACCTAGCGCTTTGATCTCGTGCTCCATTAACGCATCCATCCCGGCCTCCCTATCATCCGTCCTCCTGAGAGATCAGACAGGACAGGAGATTATTTGGAAGAAAAGTGGAGAGTTACACGATAGATACAAAGCTGCCAAGACGTCGAGGGCGTTTGCTCGGCTAACTCCAACGTCTGCCGTCACGCTCCTCGTAATCCAATAAGCCATTTCTGAGGAGGTCACAAAAATGAGCTCGCTTTGCCGATGATTAGGCGAAGGTAAGGCGAGAGCCGGCCAGGTTTCTGCCGAAGACGGAAAGAAGCACGAAAACAAAACACTTTTTATTAAAAAAGTTGAAAATGTTAAAGGAAAAAAAAACCGCACGCAATGCCATTTTTTACTACTAAAATTGTGTTAATGTTTTCCACAAGTAATAAAAGCATGAAAGGCAGTAAATAAGCTTTGATAAATAAAATTAGAATGATTCATTATTATTTTAAACAGCAGTGGTAGTGGTTTATTTAATCTTAGTACATTTGTCATGCTTTATTTACTTTATTATTCTGTGGCACTTGCATATTTTTCATCGAATATTTTAAATGCAGTTTTATTTCATTGAAATGAATTATTTTTTTGTAGTTTTAGTTAACAATACTGTATTTCTTCTGTAAAAACAACTTGCATTTAAATCAATGTGTTACTTGTCATTTCCTTGTAATTAATTGTGAAACGCATCAATGTACGATTCTTCAGAAATCGTTCTAATATGAGGATCTGCTGCTCAAGGAACATTTCTGATGATCAATATCGAAAGCAGTTGTGTCCTATTTTTGCGAATCCTGTGATGCATTTTATTTTTCAGGATTATTTTATGAACAGCATTTCTTTACGGTCCCTTCTGATCAACCTAATACCCGATTTCTAGAAAACAGCGTTAATTCCCTTCCCTTTTGAAAGAATAGATTTAGTGCAATAGAAGCAGAAGAGCTCCTGCCAGCCGTCATGCCACCCAGCTCTACTGCAGGTAAGAGGATCGGTGGCTTCAGTACAACCTGATACGGCTCTTTGTGAGCGTTTACAAAGGTTAAGCTGACCTCTCCGCCACAGAGCGCTAAACAAACCGGGAGGGAAGGAGGAAGAAACTAATCTAATGGACTCTGAAGGAAAGTGCGCTCTTTAAACATTTTCACTTGGCCCACCAGAGGCCAAAAATCGGCCCTTCACAACTCCTGCAAGAGCCGCAGATTCCAAAATAAATTCATCCCTTAGCCACGGCAAGTCCAAAAAATACCTGGTATATACTTTGCATTGGTTTGCTTCGCTTGTAACGTGTGCATCTTTGCATCAAATGGTTTGCAGTTTTTAATTTGATGCAATCACATTTAAATACAAAACCTTGTTTGCACCACAGAATTAAACAAGTAAAAAAAAAAATTAAAAAAATTTAATTTTTAATAATAATAATAATAATATATATATATATATATATATATATATATATATATATATATATATATATATATATATATATATATATATATATATATATATTTTTTTTTTTTTTTTTTTAAAGATCTGTCAAATGATTAATAGCATCCAAAATAAAAGTTATATGTACAGTACGTGTACTTTCCAGTGTGTATTAATACACTCGCAAAAATATATATTTAGAATTGCATACACATGCATGAGTTTGTATTTCTTTAAACAGCACATAATTAGACACCGTATACAAATATTACGTAAATAAAAACTTATTTTGGACGCGATTAATCACAATTAATTTTTTGACGGCACTTGTTTTGTTTACTAAAAACTATTTTTTTAATATATATTTTATCTTACAATTAATACTTTTCCTCAAATAACAAAAAAGCAAAACGGATATCTTATTTTTCCCCAAAAAGGTCAGAATTGTGAAATATAAGCACAGTGTTGGGGTGAAAAAGTTACAGTAGAAACAAGCTGCCATGTTTATAATATTTACTGCATGTTTAAATACATTTTGGGGTTGCTGTATTGATTTGTTGGTATAAACGGCACTTTTTTTGTCTACTACACATCTAGCATGTCCTGCGTCTTACTGACATACAGATAGTAACTGTGTTCTGTAATATTAGACATGTATAAAATATCATTTATTTTTGGTATAAACAGTGAAAGGTACCACTTGTGTCAAATCAAATTGCACATTTGTAATGCAAAATAAACAGAGCACGTACGATCAGCCTCCATTAAAGACCAGTGGCTGCGCCGAGAGGCCTTTTCTCCTTAAATAAAACATTTCCACCATCATCATGTCTGATCTTGTTTTGCTCTGCCTGTGATCCGCCGACCGGCCCAGAAAAGCCAGTCAAATTTGGGTAGCGCCGCTCGCCAACCTGTGGCCTGGAGAAACAACATGCTTAGGAAGATCAAATGGGATGGGAGATGTGTAATTACTGGTGGTTATGAAAACTGGCTGTCATCCTCAACGCCAAGCGAATTCAGAGCCGCCCGAGGACAGCCGAGGCAGACACGCCTGGAAAAGCACTAATCCAGCACACATTGAACTGCAGAGGAAAGCTGTTGATTCACCTCGCTGCTCTGGAGCTTAATACGGAGGCAAACGAACGGGACGCCGTAGGTCCGGGAGAAATTCATTTTCTGTGAATCGCTTCAACCTTGAGATTCATTCAGAACTTGATTTTAACCGCTAAATGAAGATTTTATATATATATATATATATATATATATATATATATATATATATATATATATATATATATAAAATAAATAATATATATATATAAATAAAATTAATTATATATATATATATATATATATATATATATATATATATATATATAATAAATAATATATATATATAAAATTATATATATATATATATATATATATATATATATATATATATATATATATATATATATATATATATAAAATAAATAATATAAATATTTTATATATATTTATTTTATATTTTATATATATTTTTTCATACTCTGTGTGAATCACTGTTGAAGTCACACCTTGCTTAAAAAAATAAATAAAAAATACATATACTGTATATATATATATATATATATATATATATATATATATATATATATATATATATATATATATATATATATATATATATATATATATATATATATATATATATATATATATATATATATATATATATATAAAATAAAATAATTTTTATAACAAAGAAAATTCAAATCATATATGTATGAGTTTTCAGTTATTCAACAAAAGTTAAAAACAAACAAAATATTATTTTTTGGAAAAACAAATTAAAAGACTAATTATTGCAAACATTCTTCCATGTGTACATTCTTGAAGTTTTTAATTTTTTAAACAATCTTTGATTTTTACTATACATTATTTTGAATTCAAACTGCAACCATGTACCGAAAAGCAAACACAAACACCCAGATTTATCTATCAAATATTGTCAAAAGGCCAAACACAGAGAGGCTCTAGCGCGTTGCATAATTTGATGCACAGCGTACAAACACGCCACGCAGCAGATCTCTCGATATCATTCTTCCCAGCAGCAGATAAAAGGCGTAATGCTGAATTCATGCGGTCGATGTAAAGGAAAAAGTGAGGGAAGAAAAGATAGAAACTTCCCCCTACCCCCACCTGCTTCTATCACTTTGTCCCCTAGAGGAAGGGAACATTATGCAGGAGGACAATGCGCTGCTGGGCGAGCCAGGCCTGTTGCAACAGGTTGGCGCTGCAACAAAAAGCAGTGTCTGTGCGACACGCTCTCTGTAAGCAAGAGACCGATACCCTTCTGTAAATCAGACGCACATGCATGCATTATCTGATAATTAGCTACACTCAAAGAAGCGGATGTTTCTTAACTCTGCCGACACCTACAGCGACTGTACGCTTCACGAAACACCCCTTACAGGGCTTGAACCTTCAACCTTTGAGTTACAAACCCACAATGTTCTTTTGCATGGGCTTGCAATTACAATTTACATTCTGCGTGTAGATACTAGTCACCGGCGGCATGAATGACACCTCAAAACGTTCGCGATTACGATAAAACGGCCTACATAAACTCTCAGACTCAGACTGAAGAGAGGCCAGAACATCGGAGACTTGAGGGTGGACTTTCTTCGCTCGGAACGGTAAGAAACCACCTAGCAACCACCCAGGACACCTTAGCAACCACCCACAGCACGGCGCATTTTTGCACAGGCAGGGACACTTTCTTCAGATAAAGCAAAAATCTAGTTGCAACTTGCAACGGAACAGAGAGGCCAATAAAACAGAACTCCAGTCCGTGTCTAATGAAGCGATCGCCCCGTGACGTGAACTGCTGTCGGATTCCAACGCAGCCCTAATCGAGGTGATCACGAACACGCGTCGCGCTAACAACAAATCGGTTTTAGTTTATTTTTTTTTATGATGCAATAACTCTTTCCCACTGGGATAAAGGCCCCTCCGGCTCGATCGGGACGGCTCTCGTGGAGAAACTCGCAGCCTTCAAAGCCTGAACATCTGGCAGTATGGCCTCGGAGAACAGACCTAACGCTTTACAACACCACAAATCTATCAGCTCCAATAAGGCCCGGGCAGCTCTTGGCTCTCTCAGACGCATCTGAAGGCTTCCCAGGTGAGCGGTTCTGCATGAGAGACGACAACAGATCCCGCATGAGCTGCAAACACCGCTACCACGGCACGTGACAAAACATCTATAGATAATGCCACTTGCTTTGAGCCGAGATCTAATGCAAGACATTCAGACGATTTTAAGCGACCGCCTGCCAGTAAAAGCTTCCAAGGCCAAAGATGATCATGCAAGGAACTGTTGGTGTTTCTGGTACCATGCGACACGTGTCGTGGCCCAAAAACGCTAAATTATATTACAGCGTGATTGCACTTTACCAACCGTTTCACTAAAAGAACATGTTTGTGCTGTCTGTTTTCAATAAAGACACTTGTATCTAATGCAACGACATTCAGACATTTTTACATTCACTGTCTACGAGTCGAAGCTTCAGAGATCTTGCAAAGGCTTTTCCGGCACCAGGACATGTATTGTGGCCCAAAAGACATTAGTGCAGTTTTAATTTTGCTAAATGGTTTGTTAGAAGAGCATGCACATGCAGTTTCTTTTACAATAAAGAAACATTCAGACGGTTTGAAACGACCAAATACTTTTTAGGAGTAAAAGCTTCCAAGACTGAAGATGATCATGATTGCTGGTGGCGCCAACATGAAAAATATTAGTGCAAAATAAACAAAATCGCACGCTTTTGCCGTTTCTTCACAATGAGCATTTGTTTTGATCTAATATATAACCCACTGACATTCAGAAAGTTTTAATTAAGAGTCCAGACACTTTTTGGTGCCAGTTAGAAGACACGTGAGATGCTCTTCAGATCCCACGCAGTTACCTAGACACCTAAAAGAGGTTTTTGCAGCAATGCAATAGAACTTCAGCTTCAAGGATCTCTCAGCGAACGGTTTCCTTTCAATATTTCCCAGCATAAAGAACAAATTAACAACCGATTTTTCCAATTCCACTGAAGATGCCAACAAGAGCATCCGTCCAGTGCAAGACCGAAACACCTTCCAGCTCTTACCTGCATCAGTTTTCCTTCAGCGTAGCCTGTGCTGCTCTCCGCGAACACCCTTCCAGGGTGATGGGCCTGCTGGTGGGCTCCTGCTTCAGCAGCGACACCTTGATCGCGGCTCTGGGAGAGCGTTCCGACTCCACGGCAGCGGCTAGTTCCAGGCCCGTGTGGCCCAAAGCCACCTGCGAGGCAGCCATGAGCAGCCACGGCCAGAGCCCGGCCAATTGCCGCACAGGAACCCTCATTGTCCTGGCTGCAGCGGCGGGCCCCGGCCATACATTATGCGCTATCCGTCCAATCAGAGCTCAGATAAAAAGACAGGAGAATCCTTCCAAGTCAGCGAAACTGTCTGAAATCCCAGAGGCTTTTGAAGTGGATAGTTTTAAACACTCTGCAGGATGGAGATCGGAAGTAAACGAATATCACGAGCAATTCTGTGGCCCTTCAGCTGGGGACTGGCCCGTATCACTGACAGAACATGACTGACAGAGGGACGGGGTGATTGACAGCGGACAGACCCCTGGCGCGAGCATTGATTTGAACGACAGAAAAAGAGTTTATTATGATCTCCCAAAGGTCAATTCAATAATATCGCAGCTTCCCGCGCGTTGTGATTGATAACGTGACGTCATAATGACTCCACTATTGTGCGGCGCGCCGCGTCCACTTCAAAGGATTCCAAACATTCCAGAATGTAACAGGTTGTAGCAGAATCGCCTTATCCATCAATGCAACAATGTCTCAGTTATTCCACTCGGACCGAGCACGGCATCAAAATCCCACTGTGAACGCCTGGAAACGTTTCCCGTGAGCTCCGACATAAAAACTGCGACAGGGGGGAAAAATATTATCCAGATAAAACGAGAGCTTTGCGGGAGCGATCGAAAACACCGTCTGGAGAGAGCCGTTTCTCAACGCTCCGTGTTCCTAAATGAATTAAAACTTCACAAACCTGCTCGACTCTGATTACATTTCCACAGATCCGTGTTGAAAAGCGCAGAATCCGCACGAGCTGTCCCGAAGACTCAGTGTGGTTGATCCGAACGGCAGGAACGCTAGAAAAGTTTCAAGTTGAGAGTGAACGCGAGGGCGAGCTCGAGCGCGCGCGCGCGTGTGTGTGTGTGTGTGTGTGTGTGTGTGTGTGTGTGTGTACCTGCTGACTGTCAGCGAGGGTGGAGCAGAACTGATCCGACCCATTAAAAGCGTGCTCTCACACACACACACACACGCACGCACACACACACACACACACACACACACACACTCATTCACTCAGAGACTCACATTGCGCCCTCTAGCTGAGATCACTGCAGAAAAATCTGAATTACGGAACAATCCAAAACTGATTTATGAATATAATCTGAATATAGTCATCAATGTAACAACATAAGCTTTATTATAACTGGAGCAGATGTTAATGGCAACAGATGTTCATTTCATTACTTGCTCGCTCTAAAGTGAATGGGTGCCGTCAGAATCAGAGCCCAAAGAGAGAAAAAAACACATTCCACAAGTCCATCACTTAACATCTTGAGAAGTTCTTAAAGATCATCCAGTGAAGGTGAATAATTGTTTTGTGAATGAACAAACTAATTATTTTAAATCAAAATGAGTATTTGTAGTCAAATTAAGGGACTACAAAAAAGTCAATGGAACTAAATATCACACTAATACACTTCAACTGCAAAATCTCCTTATTTAATGACGATGTTAACTATAATTCAGATTATAAATGGGTCATTTTAAAATGAGAATATACACAGGACATTTTTTCATGACTTGAGCTGGTTTGTAATATAATAATATAACAAATATAATTATCTGAGAAGTCAAAACAACATAAAAAAAAGCACGTTCAGTCTTTATCAGGGATTTCACCTGCTTTGCATTTATTCAAATTCAGAAAAGCTGAAAACAAATCAGTTAATCCAACGCTACTGAAATCTGACTTTCACTCTTGTGCTACATTAAAAAAAAAAAGATATGTCGATGCTTGAGAATTGTGAAATATAAGATAAATAGTACAATATAGAAGACACACAATATCACAATCACTGATATTTAAAGTGTGTGTATTTAGCATAAATGTCATTAAAATTAAAGGCAGAACCTGTAAGAAAAAATATTAACCTAACACTACTTCAACTTAAGTACCTCATACCATTTTTAAAATACTGAATATATATATTAGTTTTATGATGCTTGTCATTTGCATATGCTGCCTGTCACCTGTGGATCATAACAATCAAAAAGTCATAAAATGTTACAATAAAAAAAAGTGAATGATTGAAGCGTGTGATAAAATCTCACCTAGAGTCTGTGCTGTTTGTCTCTGCTGCTTCCCTGAGTCACTTCCTCTGTAGCAGCCTGATTACAGAGCACTGAGGTAAAGTTTTGCGGTTTTCATTGAAATCGTTTTTTATAGTTACGCACTGCATCTTTAGGTGCTGTAAAACAATACACACTTCAAGAGCAGCGTCTTCTGACCTTTACCGAGGCCTCCGGGGATGCCGAATGACCTTCTTGGAGTTGGCAGGCTCCTTGCTTCTCAGACTCTCTGCAGGCCGTGGAGGTGTCTGTCCTGGAGCGCTGAGGAGGGTCGAGGTCAGCTGATGGGCTGGACGAGCGCTGGACGTTCACAGGGGAGCCCACTCGCGCTACATGGATGTTGGGCAGACCCTGGAGCTCATCCACCATCTGAAACACCCTGTCGAGGTTCACGTCGCCCCGCTGAGACTCCGCGGGCCAGGTCGTGCTTTGGATGCTGTTGTGATCGTGGCTCAGTGAATAGTTCTGCTAATCACAATAAATATTTGATATATAATAAAAATAGATCTGGGCAACGATTAGTCATATTCAAAAATAAAATAAATGTGCGTGTATTATAATGCACATATAAAGACACATGATATTTACAAACTTTAACATAACATTTAAATGTATACATTTATATTAATATAAATTATATTCTATATAAATTTCACAAATAAACAGCATATTTTCTCTCTCTCACACACACACACACACACACACACACACACACAAAACAATTATTTTGATGCAATTAATCATGATTAATCTTTGCCCACCACTATATAAAATATAGAAATACTGCAAGGAAAAAGACAAAAGATTATTCTTTTGAATATATATTAATCACATTCAAAATAAAAGTTTTTGTTTACAGAATATATGTGTACAGTGTATATTTATTATCTGTATATAAATAAATATACATACAGTACTTCTTTATATAATATACTTTATATATTTTTACAATATATATATATATATATATATATATATATATATATATATATATATATACATATATAATATAATAATATATGTGTTATCTATATATAAATAAATATACATACAGTACTTCACTAATTTATTTTACTTCAATTATTATTTTATTATTGTATATATTTTTTACAATAAATATTATATATATATATATATATATATATATATATATATATATATATATATATATTCAGTAGTATTCCAAAACATATTATGCAGTACAATGAGACCTGAACATGTTTACAGGTTTGTGAGATTAATTCACAATTAATTATGATTAGGAAGCATCAGAAATATAAAAATCGTGTGAACCGTGTAATGTTTCTCACCGGGTAATAAGCATAATGTGAATATGGCCGAGCTGCTTCTCCACCTTCAATAAAAGCAGCGGTGCAGCACTGACAAACTACTGAGAGCAAGACAGACAAACAAACGCCGAACAAAAGCGTAAGCAAACAGAAAAGCGTTTGAGAAGAGATCAGATTTGTGTATCAGAGGAGTGAGGTTCCTCTGGAAAACACAGAGATGCACTGTTTGCAAAAGTTTTAATAATAGGATAAAGTAAGTCAGTACCTGGCAGATAAAATCCAGGAGGACAGGTCAGCTGATGAGGTATATATTTGGGCTCGTGTGGAAACAGAGCAACGGGAGCGGGCTGGATCCGTGAGGAGTGTTGTAGGGATTGAGGCGGATGACTTTGTTAGAGTAGAAGGGAGGCACGTCACTGTGAGGAAAGCTCCAGGAGAGCGGAGGAACCGGGCTTTCTCCGGACCACATCTGAACATGTGGGTCTGCTGAACCTGAGAATCAGTCATCATTTAAAACAGAGCTGCGAAATATTCACAATATATCTGAATAACATTATAATAGCTTAGCTTTACTTTACTATTCAGACATCATTCTTTGGTGGGTTGCATTGCATTATATGTTTGACATATAAGACATATTAGTGGAAATATAGAGTGACAGCTGTTATTTATATCATTTTATACACGTATTGTTATAAAAATCTCACTGATTTGCATTTTGAGCATCAGAATTGCATCCTTTTTGCCCAAATATTATAAATCAGCAAAATTAAAAAGCTTTATTTTACCTTGCTTTCCAAAGCAGTTAACTGATTCCTTTTGATAACTTTTCTACACTTCCTGTGTTTTGAACTTAATCGTTTGGAATTATATATAGTACATAATTATGATTAGTCCGACTTAAATCACTTAAATGAAGATAATAATAATTCAACTGAATGCTCACGAATGACTTCAGCACCTTTTTTTACTTTGAGATCATTCTGAGGTTAAATACAGATTTAAAATAAAAACCGAGAAACCGTTTAAAGCCGTGATACTGTTTTTTGTGTGTATGTGTGTGTGTGTGTGTGTGTGTGTGTGTGCGTGTGTGTATGTGTGTGCATGTGTGTATGCGTGTGTGTGTGTGTGTGTGTGTATGTGTGTGTGTATGTGCGTGTGTGTGTGTGTGTGTGTGTGTGTGTATGCGTGTGTGTGTGTGTGTGTGTGTGTGTGTGTGTGTGTGTGTATGTGTGTGTGTGTGTGTGTATGTGTGTGTGCGTGTATGTGTGTGTGTGTGTGTGTGTGTGCGCACGTGTGTGTGTGTGTGTGTGTGTGTATGTGTGTGTGTGTGTGTGTGTATGTGTGTGTGTACGTATTTGTGCACGTGTGTGTATGTGTGTGTGTGTGTGTGTGTGTGTGTGTGTGTGTGTGTGTGTGTGTGTAAAAATTCAGACATATCCCCCTTTTGTAACTGTAACTGTAATTTAACTACACTTTTTTTTCTCAGAACTATAATCGATGACAATTACACACCTCCCAACACTGCTCAAATTAGTAATAAAGTAATAAAGAAGGTTTTCTGACTATTTTTCTCATATGTCAGACATGTGTCACGTTCTGAAAGTTAAACTGGCCTCTCTTCTCCTCTGTGGTGTCGTGTTGAGACGGCTGGCGGTTTCGGCTCGGGGGGCGACAGGTCACTTCCTCTCCGGACTGCATCTTGGCCTTGTTGCCGATGGTGAGCCTCTTCATGTGGACCAGAAGCTCCGGCCGGCCCCGTTTGAAGAAGGGGTTGTGGAAGCGGTGCAGGTCGCGGCGTCTGTCCTTGAAGGACCTGTCATAAGCCTTCCGGAAGCCGTACAGGTTGAGTTGGCGGATGAAGCTGGTGAAGTTGGTGGTCTTGAACGGCTTGGCGTCTTGCTCGACCGGCGACAGAAGCTCGTCCTCAAACCGCTGCTGGTCCACAATCACTCTCTCTCCTTTTGGGCTCCAGAAGACCGAGTCCTTTCGGGGATTGTTTATCAGACGCCACAACTTCGCCGGGAAGTTATTGTAGTTTATGTGGACTCTGAGAAGAGACTCGTCAAACTCCACATCCATCGTGGTCCGATCGAATAATCAACCATTTAATGACCTGCACGTGATGGAAATGACATAAACATCGCTAAAAGTCAATAACGTTACTTTTTTAAGCAAACTGATGCACCTAAGATTGAACAGATCATATAAGATATTCAATATAAAATTTAATACACGAATATCATCAAAATCTATACTCTGTTTGCTAATGAAAATCGATTATTTCATGACTTTACGTGTCTTTTTGTTCATCATCTTCCGTAACAGCCGTTACTGGAACCGTTATGCGCGTTCACATACAGAACACGTTTAAACCGCATCAGAATGAGGCTCACGTGACCTCTCGCCGCGCGCGAGTCGACAGCGACCTCTGGCGGCCGTTGTGATCAGTACACTTCGTTAAAAGTCCCCTTCTAAAAAAGACAGTTTTTTTTTTATTAACATTTTTTATGTCTTCTGAAACGTCACAGAATATTACAAAAATCACTGTAGAATGAACAACCTTTGAGTTTTTTTTTTATTTGGTTATTTTTATGCCATTATGAAACTCTTATTTTGCACAGTTCGTTTACACGCGCCCTCTAAAATGGCTTTAGAATACATTTAGTTTGAAAAAAAAAATCGAACTGTCGTGGAGTATTGAGGAAAAATGTTAGGGAATTAACAGGCTTTTGTTTCTATCAATTCGATCAGTGTTTAGTGTAGTTATTATAATGTAGTAGGAGCGGCGCATGTCTGTGACGTCATTAAACGTCGCCGAATGTGCGGTTGTGGCTAGCGAACGCTAACAACTCGTTGTGTCGAGGCGTTTGTAAAGATTACTTTTGATTTATTTTAAGTATTTTTTATTCAAAGCATCAGCAATGTCTCTGGAGACTGTCCCAAAGGATCTGCGTCATTTGAGAGCGTGTCTGCTGTGCTCTCTTGTCAAGGTAAACGAGACATTCATCAAAACAGATGCTTTCATCATTGTTATGTTTACATACTCAGATGCTCCAAGCAGATGAATATAGCTCAGTATTACGATGACACGCAACTCTACAGCTGTTCTTTCTCTGTCTTACCACCATAATGATAATACCATGCTATTAATATAAGATTCAGTGCCATTGTGTGTGTGTGTGTGTGTGTGTGTGTGTGTGTGTGTGTGTGTGTGTAGATCTGCGTACTAAAACATCATTCTACTTCTCATAGATATACAACGTGCATAATATGCACGCGATCTTTAGCATTAGCAGCAAGGACCTTATGAAACATTGTACTTGGGGGTGTATTGGACTGATCTCATATCTCATTTCTCATCTTCTCTGTTTTCAGACAATTGATCAGTTTGAGTACGATGGCTGTGACAACTGTGAATCCTACCTGCAGATGAAGGGCAATCGAGAGATGGTTTACGAATGCACAAGCTCTTCTTTTGATGGGTCTGTAATGATATTTCTGAGAGAATTGACTCCAGATCATAGCGCACTCTCCCTAGAGTTGTTCTAAACATGTATGCTTTCTACCAAAGACCAAAAACATAGATACTTGGGTACTTAAAAAGCACCGTTACAGATTAGGAAAGATAATTACACTGGTTGGCAAAGTTATGTGTGTCAAAACCCGTAGAATATCCATTTGGAGTCAACTATTCCTTTAAAAATGTGTTGTTTTTGGTTTGAGCTCTAATGCGTGAATGTCTTTATTATAGAGTTATTGCTATGATGAGCCCAGAGGACAGTTGGGTGGCAAAATGGCAAAGAATCGGTGAGGATTT
This sequence comes from Puntigrus tetrazona, assembly GCF_018831695.1. Taxonomy (NCBI): domain Eukaryota; kingdom Metazoa; phylum Chordata; class Actinopteri; order Cypriniformes; family Cyprinidae; genus Puntigrus; species Puntigrus tetrazona. The sequence goes on along the minus strand of NC_056703.1, from coordinate 31,233,884 downwards.
CTGTCTTTACCTTTATTTAGTTTTTGAAAAATCATATTTTATATTTTCTCCACTGTAGAGGACACCAGGACATTTTTATTCCAAAAAATTTAAGTTGTGTGAATAGACATCAAAGGTATTTTTTTTTAAGTCACCAATCGATTTTTAGGTTTCATGATTTTTTTTTTACCCCATATTTTAAGGCTGATTCTCAGCTATGTTATAAAATATAAAATAAAATTGATATACTGTTTTGTTTTTTCCCATTAAACACAATACGCTGTATTTAATTTACATAACAACATACTGTCAGGAAGGCATGTTAAAAAAAAAACAAATTGATTTGAATATTTCCATTAAAAATATTGATATGATTTAATTTCGTATTCAATTACGCTCTCCGAAATGCACAACAGATCGATTCAGAGCCGCTCGCATTAATAAACTGGAAAATAATAGGCATCGTTTCATATTAATCTAAGAAATGATTTCAAGTTGAGCTGTGTGATGTGGATGTGTTTCTCAGGGAACTTCAAGCCAGGCGTCTACGCCGTAACGGTGACGGGGCGGTTACCTCCAGGTCAGTGTCAGACTCTGGTGTCGCTCAGCAGTGTGTTTTCAGACGTTCATGTAGTGTTTTGTGTCTCAGGTGTGGTGCGAGAGCTGAAGAGCAGAGGGTCATCTACAGATCCAGAGACACGGCTGTTAAAACATGAAAACTAAAGCTACACACAACACCAGCTGTTTAGCCACCAGCTCCTCTCTTACTGTCTGTTATCTAATGTCTTATTTTCTTTTTTTATTATTCACTTTTTTTGGGTTATTTGGATCGATTGCGATTCGCTCCTGGAAAATATTTGATTTGATTACTTCATGTAAATGATTTAAACATGAATAAAAATTGTATAAACAAATTGTTGTTTTGTAATATATGGCCAGTAGGGTTTTCCACAGTTTAAAAGATCTTACAAAGCGTTATTTCTTTGTTTCCACAAATTAAGGCCTTTTCAAAAATACATGAAATCAGAACAGAAAGTCTTGATTTAATTCAATGTTGCCTGCACTGTAAAAATAAATACCTTTCACAGTATTTCAGTTTCTTTTCTTAAAAAACCCTAAATCAACATATAACTTGTGAGAGAAAACACTTGTTTTCTGAGAGTGAGCTTATGCTTAAATAAATAATAATAATAAAAAAACTACATATATATGATTTATTCTATGTATTTTAAGTTGAACTAAGATTTTTCTGACCCCAAGGGCAGTTTGTGCTCAGTGTAATCTTCCACTTTCTCAGTATTACACACACACACACACACATGTGCATGTATATATGTATACACACACACACACACATATATATGTATGTATATAACATCACTTTTCTATATTGTGATTAGAAGTTACAGTAAGCGTTATTTCATATTCTAGTGTCTGGAAGAAGAACCGTTCAAACCTTAAGCTGATGTACTGTAAAATATTTCAATAGTTTTGGAGATTGCTGTGTCGCTAAAACGCTTCACATCTAGAGAACATAACAATATAGTTCCCTGTCATTTCTTCCCAGCCTGTTCTTGGTTCTGGCCTGTGTAATGATGAGAGGACGCCATGAGAGAGCGCCGTGGCTCCTCAGACTCCAGAGGGGTTTACTGGGACTCTTCTGATGGTTAGTGCCCCTACTACATTTACACAAGCTGTTTAGTCCTATTAGAAAAAAGTGAACATTTTCTGGACTTGAAGGATGATTACACAAAAATGTTGAGCCTGCAAAAAATACCTTTTGCTGTATTAATAACAAATATTAGGTTCAGTTGATTTATTGACTTGTTTTCTTTCCATTATCGCTGGTTGACAAAAGAACGGGTTCAAGATTGGATGATCATAGAGCATCGTGAGAGTCGGAACAT
>NC_056703.1:31201998-31226998 GCF_018831695.1 Puntigrus tetrazona | reverse complement strand
TGCGTAGATCATTTCTGACCTCCTCGTGAATGTTATATTGATCTCTATGTTGAAAGAAATGCGCGTCGATTTCACAAAAGATACTAAGAAATGGCATTGATTTGAAATACGAAATGCAATACGAAATTTATAGTGCGTTTTTTTTTTTTTTAGGGTCGCGTTTTGCAAGAACACATCTTTAAAGCATCAATAGATAAATCAGTCCAGACTAAAACGTCACTTAACAAGCCAATCAGACCGCATTATTAATCACATTATGTTGCGTCATATCCTCTGCCAGGAGAAAACACACAGAGCCGGTCAACAACAGGATCTCATGTGTGACCTCATCACGACGCGTCTGCCAGAGCCGCTGCCATTGGTCGGTTCCTTCTATGGCCATATTTGGAGACGCGCGCACTACTGAGTGCAGATAAATGATTTAATGAATGTGAGCGAACAACAACGCTCTCTCATTGTGGGTTGTCTGAGAGGTTTTTGCATGGGAAAAAAAGATCTTGTTTTTTGTGTGAAAGCAACCGAAAGCAAAGCAACTGCTCACTTGGGAATCGTTTTGTATCATTCAGACAAAAAATAAATAAATTGCAAGTTATTTTGTAATATTAAATGATTTTGTAAAATAGAACAAAAAAAACAAAACAAGCCTTGTTAATTATTTCATAATAATAAATGATTTAGTAAGATTCTGGCTAAAATAAATAAATCTAAAATAAATAATACGACATATATTTTTTTTTAATTTAAAATATTAAATTATTATTAAATATTCAGGAGAAAAAAACATTATATTGATATAATATTAATATGACATTTCATGATATTTTGATATTCTGCTTAATATTCTAAAATTATATTTTTATATATTCAGGCTAAGAAAAGACAAAGTATTTTGTAATTTTCAATGATTTTGTAATATAGGACAAAAAAACACAAGCCTTGCAAATTATTTAAAAAAAAAAAAAAAAAAGATTTAGTAAGATTCTGGCTAAAATAAATAAATGTAAAATAAATAATACAACATAAAAAAATTATTTTAAATATTATTATTAAATATTCAGGAGAAAAAAATACATTATATTGATATAATATTAATATGATATTTCATGACATTCTGCCCAAAAACAAAAAATAATTGAATATTACAAAATTATATTTTTATATATGTTGTAATATTGTAATATTAAATAGTTTCGAATATTCAGGCTGAAAACAAAACAAAAAGCGCCTTGAAAATCATTGTATAATCTTAAACGATTTGGTAATATTCATGCTAAAAAGACACTTAATCATATCATGTTGCGTCATATTATGCACTTGCCAACTTGGTAATACTAAATCATTTTGTAATCATTTTGTAACGTTCGGTCTAAAAAAGTACAAAAATATTTTGTTATATTGAATGATTTTTAAATACATATCAAGGCTTGTTATTATAGTACTATCCGTCTGAATGAACTTCTTAGAAACGTGTGAAACAGAACGACTCGACTGATCTTAGCTTCAGCAAACACCGTGTGGATGTTAGCAGACATCTCTCTCTCTCTCTCACGCACACAGCGAGAGGAAGTCACCAGCGGTGACGCCATCATTTACAAAACTCTGGTCAGCGGTCTTCTTGAGGACAGTTAAGACGAATGAAGGGAACAAGGACACGCGGGAGGGGAAGCTGGTGCCAAACTAGATAAAGTCTATCAGTCTGGACAGAACAGCCTCGCCGACAGCCAATCGGCTTCCAGCACGAGCACGGGTCACTTCCTGTTCACGCTGATCCGCACGCTAACCTGCAACCACAGGTGTGAGAATCAGCACGACCACTGTCTGCAATACACATAGATTTCACATTTCAAGCGTGTTTGTGCTTGACACTTGATTTGTTCACGCATATATATATATATATATATATATATATATATATATATACACACATCTCATTGCATTCGAATAAACACGCAAGTCACTTTTTATCCCGTAGTGTCGTGCGTTTCAAAAGAGAAATAGATGTTCAGCATAAAAAAAACGAAAACTTTTTATCCATCTGCATTTAAACGGATCACCAGTAGTTAAACAGCATTAAAGCATTAAAGTTTCCACGAAACAGTGAATAAATAGCTGAGTATTGGTTAACACTATATTGGTGATAATCATAACGTGCTAAAAAGCTTTGTACTGACGCTGAAACCCCTTAAAAGAGTTTAGGTGTGAGCTATTTGTAACAGTGATGACATTCTGCCAGGAAGAGTAAAAGAGAGCGAAACCCATCCAAACCCAGCGTGTTCTCCTCAGCTTCTCCCGCTTGCTAAACACGAAAGAGCAATTCATTAATACCATCCACTTTCTGCTTAGGAAAATCCCCACATGACTAAACTTCCATTTTCAAAGCTTCCTAAAGTTTCCTAAAACTAAAATCATTTTAAATAATAGAGGAATACAAATATTTGAACTATTTTAGTTAAATCTAATAAAACATTAAAAAAATGATTTATATAGCTAAAATAGACTTATATAGCTTTTAGCTAAAAACAAATTAATCAAAACATATTGCATTAAAAATGAATTAACGTAAGTAAATATTTTACTTTATCTCAGCTAAAATAAATTAGATAAAAAAAAAAAATATATATATATATATATATATATACATATTAAAAATAAATTCTTAAAACTATATAGATCTGATAAGGTAATACAAATTTAATTATTCTAATATATTTAGGAAAAAGAAAACAAATGTAGGCCTATGAACAGCATAGTTTTGTACATTTCAGAGGTTTCACATAAATATTTGTAATATTACTTTTAACATATAAATACCTTAATATTTGAATGTGTTTAATATGCATTTAAATATTCACTCTTAAAAGAGTATTAATATATATTAAATATTAAATATGTGTTTTTTTAAACATTACATTCTCGGCACTTTTTTCCTCTTTTAAAAGACAAAGGCATTGAAACTGGCGGGTAAATGTGTCATAGCGAAACCAAACGAGACGAGAGTCAACTTCAGATCACATCTCTCTAACCACACCTTTTTCCACTCTGCTTTTTATAATTGTTTAAAAAAAAAAAAAAAAAAAAAAAACGCCGCTCTGACCTCAAACACACATTCTTCAAAAAATAAAAAAAATCCCCGGCTCGGCTCTCACTGTGTCAGGTCGTCATGGTTGCAAACAGACTTTGAAAGACTGGTCTGATAAAGCGAGCTGGGGAATTGAAACCCGGCCGGTGTTCCCTGTATGAAAAGAAACGCTCGGGCCTTCGAACCCAGGCCGTATCTGATGCGAAGAAAAAAGAGGAGACCCGTGCGGTTAATGCCGATTTAAACCTGCAGCATCACGCGCTTATCAATAACCGCTACAGCGACCTTCTTAAAAACCACAATGTTCCAATGATCTGGGTTAAAAATCACATTGAGACGGCATTCATCTCTCGTTAATCCACTTTAACCTTTAACCACGGCCGTAAGACTCGTATGCGTGCGTGCAATCATTAAAAAACACCTGACAGGAACACGCTGTTATTAAGCGCTTCGTAAACTCAGTGAAAGCCTGCATGCAACTGCTCCTCAGACTCATGCATGCACGCTCCTCTGCAGGTGTTGCTGACAGGAAATAACACGCTCGGGTCGCTTTACGGCTCCTTCCTGTGCCTGGTCGCATCAGATCTGCCTTTCTCCTCTTTTAGTCAACTTTTGCTTCATTTTAGCAGGTCCCAACACTTTCCTCACACTAATCTTGCTGATAGTTCACTTCCCTCTGATGGGGACTGAAGAGACGGGCTCTGGCGCTTCCCCTCGTGTTGCAACTGTTAAGCAACGGGAGAACAAACCGAAAGAGCTCGGGAGAACAGAAATCAAGGCTGGCCGAGAAATAGTCATCTAGCACGTTTCTCTTCGTTTTAATGTTCAAACATTCCTCCGTGAACGCCTGGCGCCCCAGTTTTGAATATACGGCCACATCCTTAAGACGAATCGCTGAATGGTTTGTGAATCAGTTGCATTTTAAGATCAATTGTTAGTTTGTTAAAATGAATCATTCGCATTTTATAACGAAATTCGATTTCAAATCGCTTCAGTGCAAAGATGAATCGCTTGTGTCTAAAGATGAATCATTTGCATTCAAAATGAATCACTTGCATTTAGATATGATTCCCTTTTAAATGCATTTCAAAATGTCGAATCCCTTGCAGTTTAAGATGAATCGCCGATATCGGGATGAATCACCAGTCATCACTATTATTCATACAAGCTCGCATTCGAGGCTCTTAAGGGATCCACACAAAAACTAAAACGTTGCAGTTCACTCACCATCAAGTTTCCCCAAAGCCGCATTCGAGAGTTTCTTTCTCCTGCTGAACATAAATGAAGATATTCTGAAGAATGCTGGTAAACCAAAAAGGTTGACGGTAGCCATTGACTTCCGTCGTATTTAACGTTTTAGTTACAAGCAGTCTTCAAAATATCTTTTACGCTCCACCGTAACTCATACAGCTTTGGTTCAACTTCAGCGAGTAATTGTTTTGGGTTTTTTTGTTGCATGAACTATTGAGTTTTTAATATCTATTTATGGAGTTGCACGCCTCTAATGAAACGGCTCATTCGAAACGCGTCGCAGCAGCGAGGAACGCGCGCATGAATATCGTATATGTGGACATTAGCATGTGCTGAAATGAGTCGGGGTCAAAAAGAGCAGCGAATGAAAGAGAGGCGTGAGGCTGTTGAGGCTCTTCCTGTGTGGTTGAACACCACGTGGTTGGCAGCGGGGTTAAATACGAGCACTTCTCCTGTTTTAGGCCCATTTCTACTTGGGCTGGAGAGGAAGACGCCTGAAGAACTCTGCTAAGACCGCTGGAGGAGAAGAAACAGGCACGTATGGCACTACCGGTCTTGATCTACAGAGGTATGGATGTATTTGAGCCATAAAATACACGTTCTGGTGGGTAACGTATGGTTATGGTTATGCTGGGAAGCGATTTATTTCGTACATTTTGATTATTCTTGTTTCGTCATCAATGCACATGTACGACTTCTGCATTAATTTTTCAGTTTTGCACTGAAACGTTCGTGACTCTCCATTGATGCATGTATTAAATTTTTTTTTTTCTATTTCTGGAATGCAATAGGTTGTCAATTGTATTTCACTATTCTTCATTAACAGACAAGATTTTTTCTTTTTAAAAGGAACGTATTTGCACCAGTTCCCGTTTAACAAAAAGTTGCTAAAAGTGCTGAAAAATGTGATCGTCTTTCTACGATTTAAGTTTCTATTTTTCACACAAAGCGACAGGAAAACTAGCAAAAGATATTGCGTATTTTTACAATAAATATCTGTAATAAAACACTTATCTTCTTTGGAAAGAAAAAGCTTACTCATGTTGATCAAAATGGCTGCCGTCTGATGTGAGGAAGACGTTTGTCGCTAGCATTTACCAACGACGCTTTATTCTTAAAGCTAGTATATTTTAATACAAATTTTTTTACTTTAATCTGTTTTACTAAATTGCTTTACCGTAATTCAGCAAAACGCACGTCATGATTTATTCTCCACACATAATGCACCTAATAATTTAGTTCGATTAAAACCGTTTTGCATGTCGTGTGTTTGAACAGCAACGAATCAAACTGGATTTCCTCGAATATTAAGAGTCTGAAGTCTGTGTAGAGTTTGGGTGCGGTTCATGAGCTGTGCAGAAGTGGAAATGTGTGTGTGTGTGTGTGTTTACGTGAAGGAGGAGTTTGAGATCTTCAGCGTTTCTCCAGAGGAGACGTGGACACCTGGACACTGGGATGTACAGTGCAGTCATCCATAAAGTAGAAAGCACTACTAAACCCCTCGCCACAGTGTAGTGTTTCCTACTTTATGGATGAGTGTACTGTTGGCTGCTGGGAAACGTCACACGGCTCTAGGACGCAGAACGACAGGAAAGAGAGAAAAGAGGAACTGGCTTGGTTTCGTAAAGCCGTGCACGTCTCATGGTGTCAATGCTCGTCCACGTGAGACGGCGGCACGCTTGCAGAAAATAAAGCCGGCTTTCTCTGATTGCTCTTGCTGTAAAACCATCGGAAATGTCTTGTACGATGCATGCAAACTTCAATAAAACAAACAAATAAAACAGATTTGGTTTTGGTTCGGGGTCATTATTGGTAACAAAAATGGAAACTAAAATAAAAAAAAGGTTACCTGAAATAAAATAAACGCTTTTAATAAAAGCATGTTTGTCTCTTGATACGAAATAAATGTTGGCTGAAAATAATAACTCGTTTTATGCATTAAACAAACATTTTCTACTCGTTTACTGATATAAAAATATTTCTCATTTCTGATTAGTTGTACCAAAATGACTAAAACTGCAACTGAAAAATAAATTGCATGCAAAAAAAAAAACAAACAGTCATATAAACATACTCTAAAAGTAAAACTAATTACTACTAATAAACTGAAATAGGAAAAACGTAAATAAAAAAATAAATCTATGACATTTATAATAATATACTAAAATAATATGCTAGAAACTGAATGACACTCCACCACAGCAGAAACTCATTTTATGTGAAAATATACTTTATTTCTGTAAAAAGTCCATATTGCAACAAGTCTTTTCATTCACTTCAAGTAAATCACTACGACTTTCCCCACAAAGCAAGAAGCCCGTGTGACTACCCAGAAAACATGCACAAAAGAAACCCCAAAAATACTTTCATAAAGAAGCCTTATTTACAGGCGAGTTTCCAAAAAACGCATTACAAAAAATGTACAAAAAAAAACATCCTTCGGGGCAGACGCGAGAGTAGAGTCTCGTTCCGGCAGTATGAAAATATCATACCTCAAATCAGCAAAAATACGCAGAGCTCCTCCTCCACGAACGGCCAAACAAAGCTACGTGCAACTACTACGACACATAAATAGAATAAATAAGGCCGAGTATAGATGGACACCCATCATGCATGCAGTCGTTACGAACACAGCTGTAGTAAACTTGAAGTTAAGACTAATCGAGGTCTTATAAGGCTAGTTTTTAGTTATTATGGCCTAGGATACGCCTACTTGCAGTAGCGACGGTTACGACGGTAAGATCTGTGCGTTCCTCAGCTTCACCGTGGCAGGAATCGCGGCATGCGTCTGCGAGGGGACCGGGGCTGTGCAGCGCATCGCTAGCCACGAAACCACGGGGGGACGCTTGTTTGACGCGATCGACCAAAATGCTCAAGCACAAGCTTCTTTGTATATTCTGCTCTGCCAGTTCGAGAAACTTTCATCCACTTCCTGTCCGCGGGGACGTCCGGCTCTAGCTCCGCCCCCGCCCGGCGTTCTGCGATTGGTCGCTGCGGTGACGTGGTTTGGCAAGAGTGTGTGGTTCGGACAGTCTCGCCTGAAAGGGCGAGAGCCGACTTAAGACGCGAAACCGATGAGCGACGTTCGACCTGAGAAATGATTTCACGTGAGCCCTGTAAGACCACGGCGCTGGGTAAAGATGAGGGTGCGTGACTCACGGCGCTCCTAAAACGGAGGGAAAGAAACGAGGAACAGAAGCGAAAAAGAAGCCGATGTTTCTGCGCGGCGTCAATGAACGCTTCTCGCTGTTGTAGAGTGAGTTCCACGTCGATGGGTTCGAGAAAAGGCGAAGCAGAACTGAATACAAAGTTCATTACGATCAATAAACGCTTGGGTGCGGTATTGCATGGACGAGGCGGTCATTTTCCGCTTCGATATGCCGTTCTAGCATGCAGACAACATAAATCATAAAGCTGAAAATGATAATAGATAGGTAATGTTGCAGGGTTTCGTTTTTTTTTTGTGAGGAAATGCATGGAAAAAATACATGCGAGAATGCAATCCATCGCCTGAATGCTATGGAAGCCCATTTCCATAAAATAATACTCATAATAATTCTCAGAATTGCGTGATGCAAAGTAATCCAGACGTTATATCTCGCAGTTCTGAGAAATAAACACTAATTACAGTTAGTTTTCGTGAATAAATTGCGAGATATAAACTTACCCCCTCAAAACTGGACTTTATGAATCACAAGTGTGAGATAAAAAGTCACATTTACCTTATTGTTCAGTAGCAGAAACAGGTTTCCACACAGTAGTGTGTGTAATATAACTAAATGCTATTCTCTGTAGAGTACAGTAACGGTACTGATGGAAATAATCTGGAAGTGCAGCGATATAGATGCAAAAAAGCTTTGGGCCGGTCGGTGATCACTCCGAGTGTCTCCAGTAATAATATCGAAAGAATTAATATGTAATGATTAACTAACCTGTTTGTATTACTCTAGCTTAAAAAAAAACAGGTGAAGGGACACAGTTCTGCAGTCTTGGACCCTACTTGTAGTGCAAAATATTTTTATAGCGACAAAAATGACTCTGTCACCCTCCTTCGCTCTGTTTTCCAGAATCCCTGGAATAAAAATCGCGTCCACGTACCTCCTCTAAGTGTGCTCTGCCTTTCCGTGCATGATGTTTGTGAACGCTAGCTGATGTCTAGATGCCGCTATATTGAAGTTAAGCATTTAATCTTTTTGCTCTTCAGACGACAGCTTTTCAACAGGCATGAGCTCTAGGGGGTTGGGTTCGATCCCGTTTCCCTATCTGCTCAGGTATTGCGATTATTTGCCGTTTTTAGAAACGAAGCAGCAGTCCGACAAACGAAAGCGCTGGTACACCTGCATCATTACGGCAAATATCAGAGAGCGAGGAAGATCCTCCTATCGGACGGACACGCAAAGTGCAATCTGCGGATCTTCAGGCTATTCCTTCTTACTGGAGCCCAGCTTTCTGAAGAGCTTCCTGCCCTTAGAGAAAAAACCTTTCTTCTTCTTCTCGGGGAGGGAGGCGTCGGGGAACGGAGGGGTCACGGCCGGAGACGAGCTCAGGGTCGCTTTCTGATCCGAGTCCGGCTCAGGGTTGGGTTCTGGCTGAGAGGAGCTCACGGGACCGAGATGCTCAGACGACTCCGTCTGGCTCACCTGGGAGAGAAACGGAAGGAAAGGTGAAGGCAGGCAGGGACTTCAATGCCGTGTCAGTCATTTTTTACAAAATAAAATACAACGAAATGATTAAAAGAACACGAGCTGTTTAAATGTACATGCGATAAAGTTGTATAGAGGTGTATAAAAAGAAATAAATACAGATTAAAACGACAAGAGGCATTGAAATGCACCTAAATCATTTTTTGTAAGAGAGAAACGACTTTAAGAGAGAGAGAGTTAACTCAACCAGTTACAATAATAAAAAAATTTATTAGAATAGAAAAATAAAGTCTAAACATCTTATTTTATGATTTTAAATGCTTTAGCTACAATTGCAAAAAACGTATAAAAGGCATGGATCTCATCATGCATTTAAATAAACATTTAAATACTAAAACGACTAATTGGAAATAAATAAAAATTAAAACTAAAATAATAAATGAACCCAACAAAATAATAAAAATAGTAATAATAATAATAATAATAAAATATATAAATGACAGAAGCATTTAAAATTATTAGAAATTAAAATGAAACCTGAAATGTTTTAAATAAAAAGGTAATTAAAATATTATGAAAAATAACAATAATAAAAAAAAACACTGTTCCCTGACCCTGACAAAACATTGTGGGTGAACTATCACTTTAAATGTAGAATTATTATTTGAAGATTAGAGATTTTGGAATAATTTGCTGGGATTTCTCAATGCAAACATCTTGAGTCTCTAATGTTTCTCTGAGCTTGACAACTTAAACACTAAAAACTCACAGGGAAAAGCCAGACAGGTTTAAAAAAAAAAAAAAAAAAAAAAGAAGAAGAAGACCAACAACATAGTTTTTTGAGTACGCTAACTCTTTAAAGCATGTGCACTGATTCTATGATGCAGACTCTCAGAGTCTTTAGATCTTAAGAAGCTAGAGAGGGTTTGCTGCAGGTCGGGTCAGGTCTATGAAACACTTACGGTCACTGTTTAAAGTGAACACCTCTCCTGTGCTTCTGAAAACCATGCAAAAATAAAAACAAACACACATAAGATGACATGCAGAACAAAAGACAGCTGGAGAAACTGACGCTGTTAATCAGTGATGGACAGAGCAGAACGGAGAATACATGCAATGATCAGCATTAATGCATGCAGTAAACACACACACACACACACACACACACACCTGTGAGTCCCTGCGCTCTCCGTCACCGTGTGCTCCGTCCGTGCAGCATCGTCTTCCGTCTCTGGAAAAGCTTGCAGGAAGTTGGACGGCACAAGGCCTTTTTGTCCGTTTAGATCCCCTGAAAAGCCACACAGACCGTCATGCAGTGCTGCTCTTCTCAGGCGTTCAGGAGTTCAGGGTTTAGAAATAAAGAAAGACACAAACGGAGCTGTTCTGGGATGCATTTTGATCCCCTAATCTACATACGTGAAGTTCCCCTCCATTTGATAACAACAGGTTAGAAAACCATCTTAATCTCAACAGCAATAGCTTTAAAACTAATCTATTTTCAGACCTCTTCATTATATAAAGAAAAATATAATTCAGGATCCAAAAATTTGAAAAGGTAAGTAATACATTATTCATTTTTTTAGGTGAATATAACTTTCCATTTTGAGCCCAGAGCAGCCATTGACATCAATATACATAAAAAAAAAAAAAAAAAAAAATAGATTATATGTATATATATATATATATATATATATATATATATATAGATATATATATATATATATATATATATATATATAAATAAATAAAAAGACAAAGATGCAGGGTTTCTTGTCAAATTAAAGAGAGACAAATAAAGAAAAACCATTAAAAGAGCTAGAATATATAGGAACTAAAGCAACTAGTTCTGAGTCACGTAACACACATCATAGGTGAATAAAACCTAATACTTATTTAGCTATTATCTAACGGAATTGTTCCTTAAAATAAAGCTGAAATAAAATAATCAGCTAAAATAAAAACGATTGAAACCTAAGTAGTAATAAAAATGGCAATAATATTTGTGTTATAGTATAGTAATACTTTTAAAGGTAACACAATTAGTGCTGTCAAACGATTTAAATGTAATTAATTATATCTAAAATAAAAGTTTTTGATTACATGTGAGTGTTTTGATTACATATATATATATATATATATATATATATATATATATATATATATATATATATATATATATATATATATATATATATATATATATATATATACATATATATATATATATATATATATATGTATATGTATATATATATATATGTGTATATATGTATATATATACACACACACACACACACACACATATATAAATATATAAAAACAACATATTTCTCTTAAATATATGCATGCATGTGTATGTATTTATATCCTCATAGTAAATATATATTTGTCTGCGGTTAATCCGTATCCTAACAGACATGAAAGAAACTCACGTAAAAGAAGCCGTCGTCGTCCATGTCTCCGAACACATAGATGATGTCCCCCGCGCTGAAGGTCAGTTCGGCCTGGACAAACAGCACATTTAACTCATTCTTGACACCGTTTACTAGCATAAGGAGCTTTTTTTTTTGGTCTCAGTGATTAGTCACCTCTATGTCTGCGTTAGGAGAGCTCTCTCTGGGGTCGTAGTCAAAGATGGCCACCATCCTGCGAGGTCTGGAGCTTCCCATCGGACCGGCGGAGCGGCTGAGGTCTGCGAGGCAAACACAACGTCTCAACGAGTGAACAGAAGCCAGAAATGAAGCAGCGCTGATATCGGACGTTTGATGTCTGTTAGGGGTTTATCAGATGATGGTTTAGTGTCTCTCCAGACGTGAAATGACAATTATATCTAAATCTAGTAGAAGAAAAAACTAGCATTTTATGCATTATACAACTATGTTAATATTAGCAAATTTTATTAACATATGATTAAAAAACGAAACGAACATTTTGATAAAGTCACAAACTATATATACACACATACAGTCAAAAGCGTTGAGCAATTGCTGTGCAAAAAACTATGCAATGTTGCGGTATATTATTAAAATTTAAAATAACTGTTTTCTATGTGAATATATTGTAAAAAGGCATTTATTTCTTTGATCGAAGATGAATTTTCAGCATCATTACTCCAGTCTTCAGTCTTCTAAAAAATGAATCTTCTCAAAATGAATTGAATACACAATAAGAGAAATTAAAAATAATATTTCACAATAATTTGACTAATATTTACAATATTACTGTTTTACCAGATATACACAATATGCACGTTTATGAACACTAAACGGTGAAGTAAGCCTGATTTAAAATTTTATTGCAAAGCACTTTGTGACTCTTCGTCTGTGAAAGGTGCTATATAAATAAATTGAACTTTTTTACTTATGCAATTCATAACCATTATGTGTCACGGCAAAGGAATAGTTTGAAAACAACTGATTAAATGGTAGCAGCAGTCAGTCAGGCTCTATCAAGACTGCATGGAAATTATGTCTGGACGAAAAACACTTAAAAGTACATGCACAGAGATCACATGCAAAGTGTAGCAAATCACAGAAGACATGAGCTCAGCTGTCCAACGAGAGACTGAAAGATCATTAGTGGTTAGTTCAGAGATGAGGGTGGATGCATGTATCTCCACGGCAACAGCATGCAGCGCTGCATCAGTACATCAGCATGCAGATCAACGTTCAGAGACAACCACAGCTCAAACCTTGACTGGAGGAGTCCGGAGCGGACGTGTCGTCCCACACCGCAGCCGACTCCACTGGAAAAGCACACAAGTGGGCGGGGAGGGAAGGGTTAGACACAATCTGATTGGCTGCCTGACCTCGATTGACACTCACGCATGCATGGGAAAAAGACGAATCAAACCAAAGACAACTAAACAAAAAAGCCACAGTTCTTTGACTATGTGTGAAGCGTTATGAGCCACGATCACACACACACGCACACACACACACACGCACATAAGCACACACGGAAAAACACACTTCAGAGACCAAAGGGAGCTGTGAGCCCAAACATTAGAAAACACTGATGTAAAGAAATCGTTCCAGGTTCAATTTTGACAGCATTTGTGACACTGTCACTTAATACAAAATATATTATATTTTATAATATATATATTATTTACTTATGTATTATTTTTCTAAAAAGAAAAACAACATTTGTGGCATAATGTCATCAATCACAAGTTATTTTATATTTAATAATTAATTTATTATATATATATATATATATATATATATATATATAATAAATTGTATTATTATTTTTAATGTAATTTATAATTTATTTAGATTTTTTTAATGTTATATATCATTTTTTCATATCATTATTTGTATTAATATCATTATAGTTCAAATAAATACAAAACGAAAGAAAAAAAACAACAATAATAATAATAATTTGCACAATAATGTCAAATTACCACAAAACACTTATAATTATCATTCATTATTAATATATCATCATTTAGGTTTTTTCAAAAAGAAAAATAGCACTTGTGGCATAATGGAAATTAATATTATATGTTTACTAAATTTGTTTTATTTTTATCAGGTTCTTTTTTTCTCTCTATTAAACACCGGAGGCTAAGTGTGGCTGATTTACTTGTATTTCCCAACAGCATCGTAAGCCAGTAGTTTCCACAATCTACCTCTGCTTACGATGCTTCCTGTAAACATGAAACTCCATTGATATTATCGCCATACAACAGCCTTATGCATGGTTTTCATTACAACAGCATGCGCTAATCATGCACCACTTAACGTTTATTTGGTAGCTCAACTGTTAATTGTGATTCCATGCTAATCCAGCTAGAATATGTAAATCTAATGCTTTGGCCCGAGCTCCTGATGCAGAAGCAGAAAGCTGATCAGCAAACCAAGCGCAGGTGAAGTCTCAGGAGGAGACAGCGAGCGCTGACACACACCTTCTTGAGCGTCTAGGTTTCGGGCGGTGCAGCGGGCGGGCGTGGAAGCTGTGCATGTAAGCGGGCGTCTTTATGAAATTTAAACAGGATACGAGGGGAGGGAAAAAGACAAGTAGCAGACAAGAATGAATGAGGAGCCAAAAGAAAAGCAAAACCTCACAGAACAAGCATCAAGCTGAAAACAAGAATAAGAAGAAGCATTAGCATCAGCGATGAGGCACCACAGTGAGAAAGAAAGAGCTGCAGCAAAGCATTCTGGGAAACAAGGTCCACTGCCGCTCTCTCAACCGCTTTTACAGTGACCACAGAAACGCACAAACATTACAACGACGGCACTTTGACGCTTTTGTAAAACAGCAAAGCTTTGTGATCCGTGCATGAAACGGCAGCCTGTGAAACGTTAACCTGTTTCTGCCATTTTTCTCACAATTTAGACTTTTCTCTCGAAACGCTGAGAATCACGAGATATAAACTTAAGTGAGATCACATCAGCGAGGGAGAAAAAAGGTGAATTTTGAGAGGAACACTGTGAGATAAATTTGCAAAAACAGTCTCAGAATTTTAAGATGACTTAAAATTTTGAGATATAAATTGAGAATTGTGAACAATTGTGAGATATAAATCAAATCTGACTTTTGACAGAAAATGTTTGAGATAAAAGCAGGAATGCAAGATATAAATTTGCAGGAAAAACGCCCAATGTGTGACCCTACACCGCTCTCACGGTACGGCTTCGGTTCATTTTGCATCCTCAATTCTCAATTTTACTTCACATGTATACAATTTTGTCAATAAATGCAAGCAGTCAGTGATATTACCCCCTGCACAATGTATTTGTGCGTGACATGATTTATACACCGTGCGTGTCTTCTCCGGGTCTAAAGGAGTACTTTTAACTACTCACAGTCGCATCTCGCCTCTCTCCTCAGTGTATACTACGGCGACAAAGCATGTATGCACCAAATGACGCCAGAAAACGCCAGCACGTTATAATCGGCTCCGGTCTATGTTACTGAAGCGATGCCGATCGTCCTCGATGCATCGTATATAGAAACGATTCATTTCAACACTATTAGCAATTCGTGGGAAAGTCTCAAGACATAGTCAAAATTGAGAAAAATAAACTCAAAATGTTGTCACAACTAGAAAAGCACCGTATAAATGATCAAGTTGCAAGAAAACATTCAATTTTTAAATATAAACCTGTTATATAACAGAGATATGACTACTGAATTGTGAGATATAATCAGTATTAGGAGATATAAAAATGTCGCAATTACCTTTTTATTTATCTTTACTTTTAATTTTGTGGCTGAAACACAAACCAGATTAAATCAAGAACAGATTAAATCAGCGTGGAATTAAGGTCACTGACTTTAGTCAGCCGCGATCATTTTTAAGAGGAAAAAATGTCTAATAATGAAAAGTGATTAGTATTTGGTTGGTCACGTGACACTGATTTTTCAAGAAAAGTAAAACTTATGCTTTTTTACGTAATTTTGTGCTACTCGTTTCTTTGCATGCAACACTAGCGGTGAATAGGGTAAAACCTTAATTTTAAATATGCAAATTGAACATTATCTAATTAAATATGCAGAAATGTAAACATTTCCAGGACAGAATCCTGGAGTGAAAATTCTTGCTTCATTTTATCACTCCATAAATTTATTAAATGCCATCAAAAGCCAGAAAAGCATACACTGTCACCATGTTTTAGGAATAAATGTTATGTTACATAAATCAAGTGAATAATATATAAACAAGCAGTGTTTAAATAAATCTGTCTGGTATATGTATGTGCTGTTGCAGTGGGGAAAAACTCCAGCCTATAAAGACGTGTATTGTAACTGATATCTACACAGATCAAGTGTAATAAATACTCTTGTCTTATTGTCTTTCAACAAGTCTGAAAGCAGTCATGTTATGAAACCAAAACATCACAAAGCAGTGGTTCTTCCTTTAGAGCAGTGGTTCCCAATCAGTGTGCCACGGCACTAAGGGGTGCCGTGAGATCTTTTGAGGGTGCCGCCAAAATTTCAACAAATTTTTTTATTAAGGCAGAATCAGTGTAAACAGTATTCTCATATCATCTGGGACTAGGTATAAGGTGTTGTTGCATGCAAACTCTCGAAATGAAACAAATAAATAAATAATAATAAAAAGCTATGAGATTTTAAATATCTATTTCCTTATAAGGGTGCCGGAACTTTTTCAAGGGTGCCTCAAACAAGAAAAGGTTGGGAACCACTGCTTTAGAGCCTCGCTCTTAAATGAGAAGATTTGACGACTAAATGCATCTTAGCGGATTACAAAAAAAGCAGCACGTATCACTTGAAGAAGCTGAATTCAAGGCAAAGTTACTCAAAGTTGTTCGCTTGATTTTAAAGCTCGTGTGATTACAAGCTAAAATGTCAGCTGTGACTGGATTTTTGTGGCATTTTCTTTGAACGATTACAGGGAGTTAAGAGATTTATTTTTATTTTAGAAACACGCTCAAAATACGACCTTAAATAAACGCTGAAAGTTAGACTAGCTCTGCTTCAAAACCCAGTCAGCGGTCTATCTAGAAAGCAATTCAAGACGCTGAGGCGTGAAGCAAAGCAGTGACATTACGCAAATGCTTTTTAACGATTTCGATAAAGTTTGGCATATGCTCAGGAAACAAATAAGAGTGACGCACAAAACTGATGCTGAGGTGTAGATGTCTGATGCACGCGCTGATAAACGCACCTATCTTTTCCATGGACGCCTCTGTGGAGAGGAAGCCCTGCATCAGGAGCTGGTCTCTGGTCTCCTCATCATCAACCTGGATCTCTGAAACCATATTACACGGCACATAGCCACGACGGCCAGCCGCCTCACCTCGGTAGAAACCATCTGCATCTTTGTCCCCATAAACCTGCAGAGAAGAAACACTGCAGTCAACTTTCTACAGGACGTTCTGAAATCATTATGAACAGCAAAGTGGTAATAGTGGTATTATTTCTAACTATAATGGGAGCAGTAAGGCTTTGCAGGCCTTGGAGATGGAGTATAATGTGGGTGACAATTGACTTTATTTTTTTGTAGTTTTAATCCTATAAGTTGTACTTCATCAGATTCATTTATGAGGCATTTAAATGATCTAAAAAATTTTGCCTTCTGTCTTTTGATTGATAGACTATCTTAGCGTAGTGAAAGGCATTTTATTTGAGTGGTACAACCATCCACCTTCAGCTGGAGAGAAAACATAACTCTATAACTTTTATATTGTTATTAATATTTCAAGATGAAGACCTACTGGACTGCTGCAACTTATTTATTTATACTGTATATTTATTTAAATATCCAAAAATCTTTTTTCTTTTTTTTAGAAAAAATTATTTTCAATTCTAATCATCACTGGATTGCAATTTTTTGGTCATTCAAATCTCATTTTACTAAAAACATTATTAGAGATACAGAGTGATGATGACTGGATCAAGTATCTACTATACTTTTTATAAAGATCTCATTTTAAAGCACATGCATCAGAATATCATACTTTTTGGCATCTGCACTATATCGCATATTTCTGCTTACCTAATGTAACTTAATATAAACTGTTCTATGTTCTATTATTGACTATAATTTCACGCTACACAATTTATAGGGTTTAAGACAAATGAAAATCAATATACCTTTGATAATCTGTCCCTCTTTAAAAGGAAGCTCCTCTTCAGCGCATCAGGATTGGGTGACATGACTGCAGGATCGCACGGGAAGAGGGCAACAAAGACTCTCACCTCATTTTCTCCATATGCTCTGGGCTCTGCAACACCAAAGAGCAAACGCAGACTTGTCAAGATATGATTTTTATATGATATACAATTTCAGTATTCGTGGCAAAAACAAAATGGTGGTTGATCTGCACATGCCATGCCCGTAATGCGATCTTGAAACAAAGTTTTCTTACATTTAATGCGACTTTCCATGAATCGTGTGAAATATTACATTCAGTAATCTAATGTCTGTGGCCTCCCGCCTGAAAACTATAATGAAAGTGCCCAGGCGTGTCTCAAGTGAGGTAATCATACTAAAACCTCCTGATCCTAAGCCGCCATGAGCCTCTACAGAAACGCGCGCCATGACTCATCCGCACACAGCGAGAACACCTAGGAAGAGAGAAAGACACACAAAATGTCTATTTAGCTAGCAAAACTCTTTGTGAATTTCTATAATGTTGTCATGGAAGAGATAATAAATAATACAAACAGCCCAAAACGAAGACTCACATTATATTTAATAAAACCAACCCAGTTCTCAATGTTGACTGTCTGCTTATATTTTAAAATCACACTATTACACCATGTCAGCACCAACTAAGCCTCTGTGCTGGAATAATCGATTACTATGTGACCTTCTAAAACAGAATGTCTACTAAATAAACCAGTGTAACTGCATAGATAAAGTTACATGCAAATAAATGGAAAGCAAACAAATGCTCCAAAACACCACCCATCATTTTCCTGTGCTATTCATTGTGCATGCAGACATACAAGACTTACACTGCTGTTATGGAAAGCAACACTCAAGCATCTGTTAGGGTCATCGGGTCAAAGGTCAGCACCCTCTGGTGCCGCCATCAGGATCAATTTCCTGTTTCTAGATGGGGTTAAAGAGAGGGTGAGGACTCACAGTGTAAACTAGAGATGGTAATCAGTGGTGCTAGCTATAGGTGTCTGTCATGTTTGTGTTAAGCTCCAGCAGTGAGATGTGCTCATCTCCATTAGTGAGGATCAAGACCATCTGTAGCAACAATCAAGGGCAGAGCAAAAGAAAGGAGGACACAACCTCCGTAATACATATTTGAGGGCAAATGGGCTGCCTTGGAAAACAATGTTTTAGGGATGTTCTTTGAAGAAAAAAAATATATTAAAATAGATTTTTTATTGTAAAAGTGCACAAAGTGTGGTATTCTGAGACATGGTTTGAAATGTTGACCACCTCCAAATCTCTGTGGTTACTTTTTGTATTACTTGACTGTCTATAAAATGCAAATCTATGGGTTTTCAGTTAAATAAATTATATGTCTGGTCACATGCATATATTATATGGCAAACTTTAATTACACTGTTTTACAGGTTTGGTCAAATAACTAAACTCTAAGAATAAGCAGTGTAACTCTGATTTTAGCATAATAGATGTCCCAGTTTAGACTAGCCTAGATACATGTATTGGTTTGGCTGAAACTAAGTTTGGAGAAGAGCAGTTTAAAATTAGGTGGGTGGGCAGGACTATGACTGATAAATGAGAAAGAGAAAGGGATGTGATCTATATAAGAGCTGAACGCAGTTCAGGTTGAGAGAGAAAAAGATAAGGAAGTGAGAGAGTCTTCACCTCTATGTAGTCTAATTTCAGAGCGTGTCGATTTTGGAGTGACATCGCACCACACTGCACCTGGATCTGCAACTATGCGCCTCTTCCAGCTGCCTCCTGGGTTTGAGAGAACAAACAGTTTAGATAATGACACGTGAGTTACAGCCACTAACATCACGTGTACACTTCAAATTAGAGAAATACATATTCACTATTAACTAAGAGTTTTGCCCCAATAAACATCTAATTTTGATGCTTATTATAATTAGCAAACTGGTAGTTGCTGGTAGTGGTTATGTATAAAGGGATCTAGAATATTATTTTCATGAAAAATAAGGCATATTATATATTATTTATAAAACAGTAATAAATAGCTAACATGTGAGTAAAATGCATTTAATAAGAAACTAGTTATTAGTGAATAGTGTTCTAAAACTAACAGAGTGGAAAACTGTACTAGGTCAACACACAATCTGCATGTAATTACTCACTTATGACACTAGGGCCCCAGACCAAAATAATTGCTTAGGAGCCACTTGTTTCTATTAAAACATTTCAGTAATTGTGACAAATTACAGAATCAGAACAGTCCATATGACAATGAATTGCTGCTTAGCATTTAGAACATTTGTTGTACATAATGTTCTCTTTTGTGCAGCTATTGTTAAATACACAATAAAAAAGCTTAGCTTGCTACCCTGGTACTAAAAATGCCTGAAACACCATCCACTACATTTGAGAGCTTCTAGCTATGTTCAATGGACTAACTGCAGCTGCAACAGATTACCTGTGTTAGTGCACCTTCCCAGAGTACATGAAGCTTCGCTAGCATCAAACATGAAATGAAGTTCTGGCATCTTAAATCTGACTGCAAAAAGATGTGAAATCATCAGGCTCTGGGCAATGTATTGTGACTTGTACATTTATAAGATCTTGTCAGGTGCAGAAGCCTGCTCTTTGATTAGTGGTAAATGTCCATCAGCCGTTTTCAAATGAAAAAGTGAATATACACCTATGGGAACTGGCTTCACTGATGAGATGCATAAGGAATATGAGATGCGTGACATGCATTGCTCAGACTCAGAAATCACTGTTGCAAACTCTTTTGTACTGAATTGTATTTCTTTTGTACTTGGTAATTAGGCCTGGAAGCCCTGAAACATATACACACAGGTTAAAAAGACATGCCTGAAGTAACATTTATGACCTAGATCAACAGAAGTAGCAACTGGGGGTTGTTCTTTGCTGCAAAAGTGCAATGATGGGTACAAAGGAGATCCCTGTGCGTTAATAACATCTGAACACTTTCATATAGCTTCTTCACTGCTATCTAATCTCTACTTTAACTGCTCGAGTAGTCTCTGGATAACCTTTTGATAATATAAAGCCAAGAAGCATCCATTTCGTATCAAGGAAAGGAGATGCACCAGGAGCAAGAAAAAACCTATTGAGCGAATTTCCACAGCCACAGTCTCAGAACAGCGTTGCTCTAATTCAGAACACTGGGAAAAACAAGACGGAGGACAAAATGCAAGGAGCAGCAAAGCAAGTTACATAACTACAAAATACAAAGATGCTTTGACTAGAGACTTAGAGAAAGGGTATAAGCACACAAGTGAGCAAGACGCAGGCTTAAACTTTTGCATCCAATTAAAATTAAGCGTTGGAGAGGCATTGAGCACTCTGGTGAAATCCTGGCAATTGTATGTGTTCAGTGAATGCCTTCTTTCAATGTTAATAGCTCCATGAGAAATGGGGACTATTTCTTAAACTAAAACTTGTTTGTTTTGGTCTTCATGGTCCAACACAGTTTTGGAACTTTTACATTCTTCTCCCTGGAACAACTTAACATGAAAATATACATACAGTAAATGCCTGTAAGGTTGGTTAGAACTGGAACCTAATTCTGTGATCAATTTCCTAAGAATGTCATTACACTCCACACAACGCTAAGTCAGGGTTGCTAATCCCTGGCCCTTACACAATCTCTCTAGCCTTCCGTAGAATTTGGCTTCAACTTTGATCAACCAATTTGATCAACCAAATAACCAAAGTTGATGCAAAGTGAGCATATGGCTGTGAGTTGGCACTCCTAGCTTTAAACCTCCAAATATTAAAATGGCTGAAGAATTTAAGCAAAGTAGCTAAAATACAGTAAATTACGGGGTGCAAACTTGTCCAATTTTTTTCTTTTGTACTTAAAAGATTTCAGCCACTCTCTAAAGGGAAGACAGGTTTTAAAGAAAGTTTAGGATAGATGGGTTGTGGTACAACAGGAATAGATGGATAGGAGACAATTCACTGAGCTGCTGCTTTGTAGCCCAAGTAGTCTCGTATGTCGAGGCAAATGGTGGTATCATTGTTACCACCTTCAACCTACCACCCGAGCCCATCGTTCAACACCGTCTCGCAGATCAAACAGCTGTGGCTCCTCATCAGCTATCGGTTCCATACCTAACACAATCTCTGAGGGTCCAGTGGTGATTTCCACACGCAGGCGGTCTTGCTGGCAAATACGCCCTGCCCGGACTGAAGTCGCCCACATGGCAAGGCCTTCCTGAGTCGGTCTCCATGGCCTTTTAGTAAAAAGGCAAGGTGGTAGCCATTTATGAGGACCAGTCGCCCAGCGACAGGCGGCTTACTGTCAGGAGTCTCAACTCCACCTCCTCCTCATCCAGATAGTTGATGCAGGTCCACTGTGGCTCAGCATAGTACTCAGTCTAGTCCTGACTGTGCAGTCCCTTTGTACTTTAAACAGAGATGAATCAGATTCCATTTGGTCTGATTACATGTGAGGGAACAAAAGCACTTAGCTCTCACCAGTGCTCCTTTGTTAGAAGGTAGTCTGGCTTCCTGATAATAGTCATAAATCATCCAGTGTTGGCCTTCTCTGCACTCAGGGATGCCAAAGAGCTGCTTAAGTTGTGTGGCAGGTTTGAGGGGGCTATAACCCTCTGAAATTTCTTCACGTTGCCAGCCTCAGCATCAGAGACTTAGTTGCTTTAGAGGAGCATTGGTTACCAGAGTAGTAGAACATGCATGAGAAAGATTGATGTTTACAATTAGGAGAAAGATTTGATTGGTGTAAATGGGAGTAAAATACAAAAAGTAGTAGAAAATTAAAATGCAATAGAGGAAATATAAGAATAGAAAATATAACATAAGTATGTATACGTTGAGTCTCCAACAACTTTCAATTTATTAGGGATAATTTAGCCAATCAGAACTTATGATGTTTTTGTGCATCATTATATTATGGTATATCGAAACTGGGAGATTTTTACTAAGAGAGACATTTATATCAAAAAAGTCTGACACAATTTAGAGTATAATTTTTGTCTAAACTGAGAATATTTGTGTAATATCTATGTAAAATAAAGTTACACTCTTGTCGTATAGGAGCTGTACTGTAACTCTCTGGGTAGATGTCATTGGTAGGTTCAGAGTACAGATCTTCCTCCTCTCTTCCAGCATCAGATGATCAGACACGCCTCCATGGTAATCTGGGGAGATTCCATAAATGACACACCACATAGAATCTGATATAACTACAAAAAACAACAACTTCAACAGTTTCTGAGATACTTAGGAGCACAGGAGTCCAACCTCACCCTGCTTCCTGTATAGAAGTTTCTAGCAAATCTAAACACTGATTATTATCTGAGCATCATAATTAGCTGGGCTAACTTTGTAAACAGTTACCTCTCTAGGCAATCAAATTCTTGCCCCTGAAATAATGTTACAAAAATACATTTGTTTATAAAAGGAGTAGATTAGCCCTGTGGACAATGGTAAGATACTCAAAATATGCAGTCCAAAGTACACCTATTGGGACAGGGACACGCATGGTCTGTTTTGGAAATTGACCTCATTCAGTTTTCTGAGGGACAGGCCGTGAGAAATTTGTCGATGTCACAAGCCTGGTGTTTTCCCGTCTTCCTCAGGCTCTACAGACCTAAAGGGTGATGGATTGGGGAGGCCCCAGTGGGTACGTATCTGGGATATCAAGAGGGTCCTTTCCTGGGATGTTGACTTAGCAGGTGGCATTGGGTGTAGGTGGAGGTGTGTGTTTGGCAACGTGGTCCTCCAAGAAATCAGAGAGGAGGCAACAGGGTCGCAGGCCTCCTGGGTCTGTCTCTCTGTTTGGGTTCCACAGCGGAGCCACATTGACTGTGCGCTGACACTGATGGTACAATAATAGGTGCAGGTGTAGGTGCAGATATAGGCAGACATGGGACACAGGCATGGTGGTTGGTGCCGTGCACGACTACAGGACATGGCAATTCACCATGGACACCTGATGCTGCATGGGTCCCGGTGTGGTCAATAGGGCATGGCCAAGTGGATGTTGGTGTAGCAACAGAAACAGGTACGACGAGTGGTACAGGGTAAATCCATGGGTGTAGATACACCTACCTGTTGATGGAGATGTCTTATTGTAGATTACACATACTACTTCTCAGATATTATACTTATCTTCAGCTCAATTTTTCAATAATTAAATCTATAACCTATGCATCCCAGATCTCTGAATAACGCATAATGTATCGGAACTTACTCAAGAAAAAACTATGCTATATTACACGCAGACAGAGTTAAGCAGTGAATAAAGGTAGCAAAAAGCTACTGGTCTTAGGCCAAAATTTAAAGATCTAAATTCTAGTGAAAAGTGGCTTTCAAAAATAACTTCAAATGTAAGGTCATATATGTTTGTAAGATATACAGTAATACTGTGGAGTAGTCTTGTAAAATGGGATGCCCCAGCATTCGGCAGAGGGCAGTTCAGGAATAATGGTTTGTCCATTATGCGTCACTACTTTTGCCATTCAGTCATACAGAATACTTGAGCACACTTCTTTATGGTGTTCTTTATCACTTATGGATTTTGATACACAACCACAATAATTGTCTCAGACGTACTAAAAATCTCATTTAGCATTACACAGATTAAAAGAAACTCAAGTACAAGCGAAAACGATGGAACCAGCCTTTTATTTTTGCATATTCTTTCGTATATAGTTTAAACTTCACTGCTGAATTAGTATGTAGCACATAGTAAAGTGCCCACAGCTGGCATGGATGAGCTGATGTTGGCTCAACAGGCTTCTATATAGGAAGCAGGATGCCTTAATTTATGGTTGTATCTGGTGTATTGACATAGACTTCTGAACAGGACCAGTGGCGGTTCAGCCCAGTGTGGTGATGTGGCAGTGGAAATGGCATTGGCGCGAGATGGGCATGACAGCAGGATCTGGGCTGGCATCACGGAGGACACTGGCGCCGGGCAGACTGGCATTGAGGCAATGAGGCACCTGACAGAGCGCAGGCAATTTGCTGGCACATTCATCGCAATGAGTCCACTGATCACCATAAGCTGAGACATGGTCCGCAGACGCAGAGTCGCGCGGCCGCCTGCAATGTTTGGATCTGAGATGGACCAATCAAAAAGCACTGCCTGCAGGATGGCACCCTCAATAATGGAAGACAGAGGTGAGAGAGGTTCATATGCACCGTAGAAATGAGTACAGCTATTAATCTCAAATCAGATTCAAAGACAGGATTCAAAGATTTCTTCACAATGTGCATCGCGATACGCAGCCTTCTGCGTATTTTAAATAAATATAGATGACACTTCCAATGCTAATGAATAAGAGGGCTGAAAAGCATTTGTGAGTTCTGCTGAGCTGCACTTTATTCAGTCAGGCATGTTGGCTGCAAAGATCGTGACACCATTGTAATTTTCTAGCTTTAGTTTTATGACTGATTATTTTAGAT